>NC_080725.1:15962500-16095000 GCF_019097595.1 Hemibagrus wyckioides
AGAACTAGATTTAAGTCCAGTGAGAAAATGCTGTGGTCTGGTGGGATAGGAGCTGTCCACCGGTCCGGTGCTGAATTTGTCTTTACAGGCTTTCTAATTTGTGCTGTGGTTATAAGAAAAGTAAACATTTCCAAAATTTTGGATTTGCTGTTTAATAAGAAAGTCACCAATGCAAGTAGATCAATGCAACAACAGCTTCGTAAGAAATGCAAATCTCGTAGACACTACCATCCTTGCAATTTCTTTCTTTTTGTCTTTTCATACTGATCCTACTCTGAAAGAAAGAAGGCCTTGGATCTTGAGGCTCAGCATATGCATTAAGAATGTTGGAAGGGTTTTATTCAGCTACAGTTTTATCATCTGCTTTCTTTTAGGACAAATTTGATTAAGAGCCATGAGAAAGTGCAGCCCCTGGACATTTCTACCTGTTATGTTTTCATTCTTCACAGCAGCAGGCTTATGGGTTGTGTGAGTATCTGAAACAGTTTGATCTCTTTGTGGCTTTACTGGGCTAATGGTTTATCTAGTTTCGAGGTTACATATAATGCACTGTCATTTGATGTATGGATACTGTGAGGTTGATTCTGTATGATGTGTTACACTTTGCTGTGCGTTACACTGTAATACTGCAGTCCTTTTGCTGACTGCCTGTCTGTGTTAATGGACTGAAAATAACTGACTTAAGATTTGAGGGAATGATGAAGGTAAATTTTTCTTTTATATATTGAAAACAGCTATTTCATAGCAGTGGAGGATGACAAAATCACACCACTAAGCTCTGAATATAAGTAAGTCTAACGTTCTTCTTTTATCTTGAATCATAATATCATAATGTCATGTTACAGTATCCATCTGCTTCAAATAGATTTGTTTTTTTCACAGGAGATCAGTTTCAAAGTCTCCTCCATATATAAGGTATCATATGATATATCATATAACTGATATGCTCGCAAGACTAGGTTTTGGATCCCCTTCTAATAGGAAGCTTGCCTTACTACTTTTTCTATCTTTTAGCATTGCAGGTGATGCCCCACCAGCCAGCTGTGTTTTTAGCCAAGTCATGAACATGGCAGCCTTTGTGGGTAAGAGTAATGATCTGAACACTGTCATCTTGTGAAAAAATACATGGATACTAGTGTTATGAATATGTTTAATAGATTTAACAGATTTAATTAAATAGATAACCAGTTAATCATTGTTATCTGGCAAATTCATTTTCTTTAATTTAATAGGACAATATCTTAGAAACACCATGTTCTATATATCCAAAAGTATGTGAATGCCTAAAAATCACAGACATATGTGGGTCAGACATATGTATGTCTTTGTATGCTGTAGCATTAACATTTCCCTTCACTGGAAATAAAGGGTCTAAACCCTTAAATCATGACATTCCCTTGTGAGGTGGTTTGCCATGGGTTGATGAGGAAGTATTGGGGTGGGCCGATCTCCATTTCACTGAACACCTTTGAAATAAACTGTAACACCGACTGTGTACCATCTCTTCTCACCTGAGATCAGACCCTGACCTCAATAAGTGGATGAATGGGCACAAATCAGTGAAGTGACCTTCTGAAATCAAAGCTGTCTTAACAGCAAAGGTGTGGACTGAACCTGTGGTAACGCCCAAGGTTTTGGAATGGGTATATATGGGTATGATGGTCAAATATCTACATTATGTTGGCCATATAATGTACATACAGAATTTTGTTTACATATATAATTTGTGTAAATAATGAAACATATATGCTAAATGAACTAGAACAATTTCAATTTAGGTAACTAATATTTTAATATAGGTACTCACGCCTTTGCCTTTCCACCACCATCATCCTACTTGTACAGATTGTGGGCTGTTGCAAGGTTCAGCAAGGTTATACCAGTTCACTGTACAAAATGGAAATGCAGGCTGCATTTCTTAGTATTTAGAATATATTCATGAAAGAGAAGGTCTTCTGAAGCTAAGAAATGTTGCTTCCCTCAACTGTACATTTAGTTTTAATATAACCATTTTATATTGCCAGGCTTCATCCTTGGGGTCCTCAGATACTTGCAGCTGAAGCCACGGGTACGCAAACCCTGGCTCAACATCATCAGTTTGGTAGCTCTGTCATTGGCCTGCTTTGGTATGACGTTGGTTGGGAATTTCCAGGTATGGAATGGGTTATCTGTCCAATCCGTTAAATCTAGGTGACTGTTTTGTCTGTGTCTATATGTTCTGTTTGTTTAAATCAAGTTAAATATCTATTCGTCATACTCATTTCAGTGGCTTTATTACTGTGTAGTCTTAATATTTTTTAGATAAGTGATCAATTTTGTTCTTTATTTGTTATCTAGTTGTCAAATGATGAGGAGCTCCATAATATTGGCACATCCATGACCTTTGGTCTAGGCACATTGTTTTGTTGGGTCCAGTCATTCATGACTCTGAAGGTCAACTTGAGGAACGAAGGCAGACGAGCTGGCATACCCCGCTTCCTGTTGTCTGGAGCAGTCACTTTCTGCATGCTGCTTTGTATCCTTCACATGTCTAATATACACACAATAAGTAAATCAGACAAGCAGAATGTGAGTATTTAAAAATTAATCTTCGAATCAAGTTGTCGATTAATTTTCTATAACAGCAGTGTAAATCGCAGGTTTATATTATGGTGTGATTAATTTACTTTAATAGTAATACACATCACATGTTTATATTAATGCGCTTTTTCTATAACAACTCATTTACATGGTCATGTGATGTTTCCATCTAAGGTTGATTATAAACAGATTTACATGTTACTTAATCAAAGAAAAATATACATTAGAACTGTTTATATGGTTATGCTTTATTAAGTAGACATTTATTTAACATTTACGGAAGGGCAATGTTAAGTATTTTTTCAACCATGGGTAAGTCATGTATCACAAGCTGCATGTTTTTATTTTATGAACGTCACAAAAGAGTTAAAGGAGAGACTCTTCACAACTATTGTTATCTTGTCTTACAAACATTCCACATTATTAAACGTAAATGCACAGTACCCTCCAAAAGTATTGGAACGACAAGGCCAAATTCAAGTGATTTTGCTATTAAACCGAAAACATTTGGGTTTGAGAACAAAGGCTCATTATGAGACAATAAATCAGAATCTCAGATCATTTACTTTGAGATGTGGTAAACAACTTCCCACCCATTTTAAAGTGATCATAAATATTGAAATGTGACTGAGAGGTGTTTCTTTTTGGTGTGCCCTGTTAGACTATCAATTACACAGTTACTAACTCTGAATGTCTTGAGCCCTGGTTTTTAACTGTGAACAAGACCAGAGAGCTGTCTTTGGGGAATATCAAAAAATAAAAGCTGAATTTTTCCGATTTATTGTCCCATATGCATCTTTAGATCTCAAACACATATGTGTTCAGTGCATAGCAAAAACGATAGAATTGCCCTCGTCATTCCAATATTTTTGCAGGGCCTGTAAGTGGTTAAAAAGCATATCACTGATTTAAAAAAACTGTAGTATAAAACAGTTCCAGTTTACAGACAACAGTAACTCTGCTCTCAAGGGCTATATCATACTAACTGCTTGCTGTATCAATTAGATCAATTTACCCATGTTCTGATCTTGACACTTTACCAGACTTTGCTCTAATGGCCCAGCGCCTGCACATGCATGCCGCCCGAGCACAGTGGGCACTGGTCATGTTCTTCTTGGGATTCCTGGGCACTTTTGCTATCGAGTTCCGTCATTATCACTTCGAGATTGTGTGCAGCGATGACCAGGAGCCTCCAATGAGCCTGTCAGAGAGCTTCTCTGAGGTTTCAGAGTACCAATCAGACCAGCTATAAGACTCTTCCAGTTCTGTTACTATAGCAGAATTACTACAACTTCCATCATTTATTACTTTCAATAATAATAATAATAATAATAATAATGCATGTCTGTTGAATGTAATATCTCTGCAGTGATCTGTGAAGAAGTAAGTTTCTTTCTCACAGGTAGACTACTACTACAAAAAAATGTTTTTGAAAAGCACAAACAGACGTCATGTCTGTGCCCAATCAAGTTTTTGTATTACAGGTGCCATGACGTGTTTTACATGGATGAGTATATAGATACTGTAGGTACATATTATTAGATATGTGACTAGACAACATTTGTATTACTCGGAACGGATATTAGGTCAATTACAAGAGAATAAGTCTAAATGTAAAAGTAGGTCCATGTCTGAAAATGAGTTTTAAGTATACAGTTTTAAAGAATATTAGTTGTTTTCACATTTTATATCAACTTCAAATAAAAAGTAATAATGAAAATGTGGCATATCTTTGACATGAATCATTAAAACAGTATGCTATTAATCATACCATAATGAAGCTACACTATATTGCCAAATGTTTTGGGACACCCATTCAAATGATTGAATTCAGGTGTTGGTCTCGGCCCCTTAGTTCCAGTGAAAGGAACTCTTAATGCTTCAGCTTCATACCAAGACATTCTGGACAATTTCATGCTCCCAACTTTGGGGGAACAGTTTGGGGATGACCCCTTCCTGTTCCAACATGACTGCGCACCAGTGTACAAATAAAATATCCATAAAGACATGGATGAGTGAGTTTGGTGTGGAGGAACTGCACAGAGTCCTGACCTCAACCTGATAGAACACCTTTGGGATGAATTTGAGCGGAGACTGCGAGCCAGGTCAAAACTGGGACGTCTGCCTTTACATGCACATGAATGTAATATGGAGTTGTCCCTCCCCTTTGCAGCTATAATAGCTTCAACTCTTCTGGGAAGGCTTTCCACAAGGTTTAGGAGTGTGTTTATGGGAATTTTTGACCATTTCACTAGAAGTGCATTTGTGAGGCCAGGCACGATGTTGGACAAGAAGGCTCCGCTCTAATTCACCCCAAAGAGGTCAGAACTCAGTCAAACTCCTCCACACCAAACTCACGCATCCATGTCTTTATGGACCTTGCTTTGTGCACTGGTGTGCAGTCATGTTGGAACAGGAAGGGGTCATCCCCAAACTGTTCCCACAAAGTTGGGAGCATAAAAAAAAAAAATAAATGTCTTGGTATGAAGCTGAAGCATTAAGAGTTCCTTTCACTGGAACTAAGGGACCAAACCCAACCCCTAAAAAACAACACCTTTCATTCAGTGACTTGGAGGGGTGTCCCAAAATGTTTGGCAATATAGTGTATTTACTGTGATTCAAGTCTTAGGTAGTGAGACTCTACCACAGTTTGACACTGATGTTTTCCCTCAAAAGGTGTTCAAATTGCAATGACCTGATATTTTCCTCCAAAGTCATATACAAATTACCGTGCAAAATGACCTTTAGCTCACTTATACAGAACCTTAACTCCTGAACTACCAGCGATTCAGCTATTGTAGTAATATTTAAAACACTGGCTAAGCACTGTTATCTTCTTTATCAGTATTGTCAACTGGTCACAATTTACAATGAATGCATGTCAATGAAAATGAGATGCATTTATGAGATTTTGCTCCATTTGCTTCAATTTTCTGTAGTGATAAATAATGTTTAAAACACATACTTAATGAAATATTGGCAATATTGTCCACAGTTTGAGAGTTTGAGTTTGAGAAATCCTTTTTTTTTTTAAAGGTTTCGTTCCTTTATACGTTGTCTACTCTCTACATTCTAGTTCTTAAGTGAAACCTTTGGGGTATACCTAAATGTTGCATTCCTACATCGCACAATTGTTCTTTGCAATAATGGTTTTACATAAAAGGTATTTGAAATAACATTTGAGTTTGACGTACGTTTACTGGATGGAGGAAAAGGTACAATTACAGTGAAAATGAATTCATAATTAATAACTTAAATTACATCAATGTGGTTTCATAGCACAATAAACATTCAAACTGAATGGCAATATTACAAACCAACTTCATTGTGTTTTGTTTAAAAATGAAATTAAAATAAAAAAAAAAAAACATATGCAAGCACCTGAAGTTTAATTAGGTACAACTACAATGCACTTGGCACTTGCTGCATCACATCCCCTCCCCAAACCCCACAAGTAACAAGCTACAAATTTGTGATCCAGTGTCAGCCTAGTCGTTTGCTAAAGTCCACTTGAGGAGTGCTGACACTGTTCTGTCCTTATCTGTTAAGCGCTTTTGGTGAGTTCCAGCAGGCTAAATGTTGTGATGGTTCTATAATGGTTCCTCTCCTCTTCGGTCAGCTCCATGTTGCCTGGTCGCACAACCAGGGCCACGTTGACTCCAGCATCCTCTGCTGCTTTTGCTTCTGCAAGGTGAAAAGATTGAGTGTTGATTGTTAATCTTTTCACATAAGTGCAGCTGCATTCAGACTTTCATATGATACAGTCCTTTAGGCAGGGCTAACAGCAGATCTGCAATATAATATAAAATACTCTCTGAAACTATTGGAATGGGAGAGCCAATTCTTCCATCACTATCAGATGATCAATTGGAATTTCAGGTTTAATTTCCTGATAATTACATCTAGATGTGCCAACCAACTTTTATCTGGCATCTTTTATTTGGACCCACTCACTTTTCAATTGATCAAAAGATGTTTAAATTAATAGCTCTGAATATCTACTCTTGGTTTGAGTCCTGGTTTTCACTTGCGAAGACTGCAGTTGTTGAACAGGATAAACCAACATAAAGACCAGAGAGATATCTATGGGAGAAAAGCAAGCCATTCTGAAGCTGATAAAAGAAGGAAAATCTATAACAGCCATTACATAAGGATTGGGCACAGCCTATGCAACATGGGGGGGCTGGGAATAAACCAGTGATTTATTAACAACCATGCATCGAATAGGTGACAAAAACAACAGTCAGTAATTTCAACAGCAATCTCCACAGGGCATGGGAAAAGCTATCACCATCTGCAGTTGAAGAAGAGTTTGAGGGCAGAAATACAGAGGCCATATCACAGGATGCAAAGCACTCATCAGCACTTAGAGTATGATGAATGAAATACAGAGATTAGCCACAAACGTTTGAGAACCAAAATTAACCCAGACAGAAAGGTCAAAGTGTGGAGAAAGAAAGGATCTGTTTATATTCCAAAACACATGCTTAACTCATCATTTATATATATATATAAACATCTAGATAAGTGAAATTCTATCATCTCATTCATCCTTCTGTGTATAGCAAAAACAAACATTGCTCTTGCTGTTCCAATACTTTTAGAGGAGACTCTATATTAATTAATATCTGTGTATGCATCACGTTCCATATTGTTGGCTAAAAGGGCGATTCCTAATATACTCATAGACAAGTGAAACATTTTCATTTATGAGACATTGCAGTATCGTGTGCTAATGTTGTATTACTTCAAAGCAAATCCATCCAGAAAACCTGGAGATTTGGAAAATGTGTGTTATATCCAATAGAATAGATCTCATTCCATCACCATTTTTTTTTTTTAAAGTTATTTTTTCCAGAATAATGCAGTTGCTCCCAGTCTACTGGTCAATTGATCAGAATGCCTTTTCATAACAAACATAAAACGTGATAATAAAGTGATCTGAACTCACTTACCATCATTATTAGTTTTAAGAATGTTTGATTATTCTAATGCACGTAATAAGAATCCAATAAATGGATGCCGTAGCAGTATTTGCAAATAGATCTAAATGCGGATTATACAGTGGGTGGAAATACCACTATTTGTGTCTATGTGAATGACTTGGCTAATGTTAAGCCGATGTAAACAGTACGACTGGACAAAGATTTAGTTACTATCAGAGAGTCTTAACTTCTGAATGACACATGTTTTTACAGACCAGAGACCACAGCCCCACCCTCTTTTCCACGGGATCACTGTACCAAATTTCAAGAATTCACAGTTCAAAAGCCCTCATATTGCTAAAACAAGAATTTTGTATAAAATAGACCTTGGCATTTATCATTATTTTAAAATGCACTCTGAATGCGGTGTTTATCCAAACTCATTAGGAAATGAGAAATAAGCAGCCTTCTGAAAATTTTGCACCCACCTCGTGTGACATCTGTTAAGAACATAATGTCTTCTGGGGAGCAGCCAATCCTCTCTGCAATCTTTTCATAGCTTTTACTCTCCACTTTGGCACCAATGTTGGTGTCAAAGTGACCGTCAAATAGCTGCAAGGGACATTTAGAAAGACGCTTAAATACAACAACCTACCATAAACCGCAATCACATATCATATGAAAGCAGCCAAAACTGAACTTACATCTAATAGATCTCCTTCAATTGAATAGCCAAAGAGTAGCTTCTGGGCTTCTATGCTTCCAGAAGAATAAATGTAGATTTTAAGACCATATTGCCTCCATCTTCTTATAGCTGGAACCACATCCTGATATACTCTGTGTCAGAACACAAACACATAAGTCCAGTAGAGGCAACTCAATCCACTTATATGAATCAACATGCAAAAAAGAAAAGTTGTTAGGTCATGAAAATGTAATGTAATATTTTTTATTGGTTCACCTCATTCATTTATGTAAAAGGTGCTTCAAAGAATGAAAAGCTCCTCCGTACTTACTCGCCTTTAATCTTCCCTGAAACATAAGCTGCTCTCCACATGTGGCCTTGCAGCTGCTTGAGAGCAGTGGTCTTTCTGTCTGCGGCCATCTGCCACAGGACGCTATCCACCACCTCCCGGATTGCCTTCTCTTCATCCGTGTGAACAGTCTGGTCTACGGCGTGGACTGGGCATGCTCTATTCTGCTTTAAGTCTTCCTCAGTCTGGAAAAAAAAATCCATATGTTCCAATGAGATATGGCTGAATCAGGTGACAAACCTCAATACAACAGCCTACTAATATTACTACCTAATACTAACTTAATAAAGCTATAGTGCATACATCAGGGAAGAAAATAAGAGTGTGACACAGTAAGATGGCAATTTAGTCAATAATTTGAAAAAGGATTCTGGAGTAGTAGATTTTTATAGATTTTGTATTTGTTAAACTTCTTTATTTAAGGCATTTATTTTTTTTAATGTATTTTTGAGCCTCAAACTTGGCTGTGTCCCCATACATATGTATGCATGTATATTTTTTTAACCAGTCATCTGTGTCTGTGGGAAAAGCCCCAATATTCACCATGTTCATGGGCATCGAGCAGTTTGCACTCTGCCAATTTCCCTTTAACCAGCACTCTTAGATCAGCTACTTTTAAAAATATATTTAGCTCAATTCGGGCATGTTATTCCTTCTGTACAATTATGTGTTGTTTATGATACCACAGAATCTGCAATGCACAGCCATAATGATAAAGCATGCTTTAACATGACGCCATGATGTGAGCTAACCAGCTGACCTTTGCTAAAAGACACACCTGGGTTCAAAGTAGAAGGTTTTGCTCTTTTACCTAATACTCAGTTAATGTGACAATGTAAAAATTCTAATTGTGATGTAAATACTCCTCGAACTGCACCTCGCTCCCTCCGATCCACTAGCACTGCCCGACTGGTCCCACAATCTCTCAGGGCAAAAGGTAGGTATTCATCTAGACTCTTCTCTGTTCTGGCACCGAGGTGGTGGAATGAACTTCCCCTAGATGTCCGTACAGCAGAGTCTCTGACTGTCTTCAAACGACGTCTTAAGACCTACCTTTTCCTGAAGCACTTAAACTAGCTCTTATCTTTCCCTGTTTATGTATTGTTATATGTTGTTTTTAAAAAAATTAATAAAAACACCAATTTTAGGCTAATGGTATCCTAAGTCTGTAACCTACTGAATCAATGTTAATGTATTCAATGATAGAGACTTAAAGCACTTTTGTATGTCGCTCTGGATAAGAGCGTCTTCCAAATGCCAGAATTGTAAATATGGTTAAATCCACAACTGTGCTTCATATCTGCACTGCTACATTAAATTTAACTTATTGTATTCTATATTTAAGGTTTCTCTTTTTTGTGTGTGTTACACAAAAAAGAGAACAAAGCAAGGTCCATAAAAACATGGATGAGTGAGTTGTGAGTTTGGTGTGGGGGAACTTGACTGGCCTGACCTCAACCTGATAGAACACCTCTGGGATGAATTAGAGTGGAGACTGCGAGGCAGGCCTTCACATTCAGCATAAGTGCCTGATCTCACAAATGCGTTTCCCATAAACACACTCCTAAACCTTGTGGAAAGCCTTCCCAGAAGAGCTGAAGCTGTTATAGCTGCAAATGGCGAGCCAACTCCATATTACATTCATGTGCATGTAAAGGCAGACGTCCCAAAACTTTTGGCAATATATATATATATATATATATATATATAAATATAAGATTTTTGCATTTTATATTTTTGTGTGTGTTGTATCTTGTAACTGTCTAAGCTGATGTAACAAGAATTTCCCTCATGGGATCAATAAAGTATATCTATCTATCTATCTATCTATATGGAGACTGTCGTTTCATTGATTGACAGAGACAAAATATGCACAGCATCATAATGTGCTGCATTAAATTATACCTTATAATTAACTTATACCTTATAATAGGGCCAATGAAATGAAAGTGCAACTAATAACCAGAGCAGTATGTGAATGTAAATCCATGCTGCAGTAACTGACCTGTTTCTTGAGGAGCTGGACATCCTGCTTGCACTCATCCTCCTCCCAGTGCGCACCCAGGTACTCTTCCAAGTGCTCCTTGATATACGGAAATAAAACATCCTGCATGGAAAATAAACGTAGGTCAAAACATAACCATACGGTTTCACTGCTGCTCGCAAGTTTTATCAAAGAATCCACAAGCATTCCTACCTTTACAAACGTGATGGGAGTCGTGGTTCCTTCAATGTCCAGCAGGAAAACGCTAACGTTCTCAGGAACTGAAATCGTTGCCATTTTTCTTGTCAAATGGACAACGACAGTCTCGTCACGACACTTTACGGTAACAGATATGTATACAAAACGGAGGGCTATATAAAGCCGATCACTGAAGCAAAAACGGTTGATAAGGAATTACACTCTAACCAGCTAGCTAGGTGCTAACACATGGCTCAGTCAACGGGTTGCCAGGTAACTTCAAATACAATCCCCTTTAATAATAACTAATGCTGTGTTCATATTCAACTAGTTAATGTTAAATCACATTATTATACCTGATACAATAACTGTCTTATAGTGTTAACTGTAATAATTTGAGACTTATCAATAAAGAAAATTATGTTTAGAGGAATAGTTGTAGTAGTAGACTAATTTACACAAAATATACAGTATGTAAACATAAGGTCTACTGGCCATAAAGGATCAGTGGTATTGATTGATTTGAATTACATTTATTTATTAATCTATGTAATTTAATTGAATACATTTTTTTTTTAAACTTAAGCTTATTTTTTAGCTTGAAGTATTTTTTAATCTATCTCTAATGTTTTTTTTCAGTATGCACTTTATCTAGGCCGGGGTGGCAATGGATCTGATGTCATACAGAAGAGAAAACTCCATGCATGTGACGCCATTTGTCTTCCATGCACACACACATTTACACACTCGTCCACACCTAAAGGAAATCCACTTATTGGCATATATTGGCCAAGAACCTGCAGGAAACACACATGGACACAAACTCTGCATTAACAGTAAACCAGGCTCACTGGCAAACTGGGGACAATGTTGCTGTGAGGTTACAACCCTACCTGCTGCTTCCAATTACATTATATTATATATGTTATGATACTAACAGAAAGTGTATTGGCATGCCTTCTTTTGCATACTACAAAGATGGATTTTAACGTTTACTAATGACAATCTGGCAACTCTAAGCCATAGCCTGTGGCCTACACGGGTTTAGGATCCGATTTAAACATCATTCACCCAAAGGACTTCCGGTAGATAATAGCTTGAAGATCAGTTAATTTGTGTTTCCGCAACGGCTACCGCATGTCGATCAGCGAGATGGTCTGCCGGGTTTGCTGAATTGTGGCATTTTTGGCACTTAATGGCTTCCGTAAAACGTCAGATAGTCGATGGCAAAATAAAAAGTATATAATCTGAATTAAAGCCAACAAACGCGGACTAAATAAATCAATTATATATAAAATATATTTTAATATTACCACATGAAGCTTAGTCATTTTATTATAGAGTTATTTCAACGGTAAACTTTGAGGGAATAAACGTCGTTATTACCCACATTTGATATTCACCACTCATATTTTGTTAATCGATGGCATTTGTGTAATAAATTCAAGTCGACTCAACCAACATTATTACTTGAATAATTAGTAAGTAATTTAAATTATACTAATACATAGAAATGCGTGTATGCCTGTGTTTGTGTGTGGCGTGTATGTTGATGTCCCGCCCTCTTTTCTGCCCACACCCCGCCCCTTTTCGACCGCCCTCTCTGATTGCGTCATTGCGTCACCGTCCGCCATTTTAGTAAACGGGTCAGGGTGTTTGTGTTTGTCCGTTGTGTCGTTCACGTTTTCAGAAACGGTCACGCTGATCCACACAGACCGCGGTACCGGATTACCTTAGCGCAAAATGCAGGCAGAACACGAGCAGACCGACTTCAGCACAGATGAGTGTCCAGAGGGATCCAAAATAAACGCCAGCAAAAATCAGCAGGATGATGGGTGAGTGGCGCTGCTAGGCCAGGACAGGCCCAAGAGCGCTTCGGCTGCGCTAGCGAACATCGCTAAGCTTAGCAGCTAATGTAACATTTCGTTGTGTTTAGGTTATTTCCGGTGGTGCGGCTGGTTTCAGAATGTCAACATTAATAATATTGTGTTTCATTAATAAGTGATCAAGGATGAAGATGCGCAGTTCTACGCAGTTTGTCTCCCTGCAGCTAAGCTAGCGGGTGCAGAAAATTCAAACGTGGCGTGCATGTTAACGCGCTAGCTCCATAGACTCTAACACATTTGCATTAGCTTGCTAACTGATTTTAAGTCTTTTATGCTTTTTGTCTCTCTTGGCCAAGTTACATATCTGCTTTCACGTCGGTTTATATGTTGCTAAACTATACTGATCAATTTCCACCGGTAGTTAGCTCGGCTTCATGGCTCCTTGCGCTAATTCTGTATGCATAATAAATACACACTCCTGCTGAAGATCTAAACTATTAAACGGGTTTTTAAGTTCTAACGTTCAGATTTTTCCGATATTATTTTTCAGATATTATATTTTTTTTTATAATTTACTTAAAATAAATATATATATATTTTTTTAATTTACAGGAAGATGTTTATCGGTGGTCTGAGCTGGGACACCAGCAAGCAAGACCTTAAAGACTACCTGTCTAAGTTTGGAGAGGTCCTGGACTGCACCATCAAAACAGACCCGATGACCGGCCGGTCCAGAGGTTTTGGGTTTGTGTTGTTCAAAGATGCAGAGAGTGTCGACAGAGTGAGTGCACCACACACACACATCACTGTAAATATTTGAGATGAAATGCACGTTTAATTGGGGCTCCTGTGAAATAAAGCATGTCTGCCTTAGTAATATCTCCCAGACTGGTTTAAAGTTTTTGGGGTTTTTTTACGTCTTGGGAAAATGATTTTTTACATTTAAAATACGTGACCTTGTTTTCAGGTTCTGGAGCTGAAGGAGCACAAACTGGATGGTAAACTGATTGATCCGAAGCGAGCCAAAGCCATGAAGGGGAAGGAGCCTCCCAAAAAAGTCTTTGTTGGAGGTCTTCGTCCAGAAACATCAGAGGAACAAATCCGGGAATATTTTGGATCCTTTGGAGATGTAAGTCGTATGATTTTTTTTTTTTTCTTTTTTTTTTGGCATCAGTGTTGCACTTGAGTCAAGTCTAATGACTAAAAAGGACCTTTACTAGACATGTATACGGTTGTTACCAAATAGTAACCTTTTCTCCATCTTCTCATTACAGATTGAAAATATTGAACTTCCTGTGGACAGCAACACAAACGAGAGGCGAGGGTTCTGCTTTGTAACATACGTTGATGAAGAACCCGTTAAGAAGCTTTTGGAGAATAGATACCACAACGTTGGAGCAGGAAAGGTATGTTTAGTACAGCTGTTTTTTTGTTGTTGTTTTTGTTGACATCTGGCATGTTTTTAAACAATGTTTTCCCCATTCTTTGTTGTTTTAGTGTGAAATTAAAGTTGCCCAGCCTAAAGAGGTCTACAGACAGCAGCAGAACAGAAATGACCGGGGGGGAAGAGGAGGATTCAGGGGTCGTGGAAGAGGAGGTATGTATGTGTTAGGTTTAAGAGCTGTAAAAAAAAAAAAAAAAAATAGTGGTACAGTTTTGCTTATTAGTTTTCTTTTGTAAATGCACAACTTTGTTTCTTTCCAACTCTGTTTTGCAGGACCAAGTCAAGGCTACAATCAAGGCTATGGTGGCTACTATGGACAGAATTATGGAGGCTATGGCAATGGCTACAGCCAGGGCTATAATGATTACTCTGGGTATGACTATTCAGGCTACAACTACCAAAATTATGGCTATGGACAAGGCTATGATGATTACAATGGTAAGTCATCAAATTTTGTATCCATGTTGAAAATGCTACAATTCTAGTGAGCTTTAATCTAATCAACTTTTTTTATTTAAAGGTCAACAGAGCAACTATGGCAAGGTTCCTCGGGAGGGTGGAAATCATCAGAACAACTACCAGCCATATTGATGAAATGACCTGACCTGCCAGAATTTATGGTAAGGTTCTAATCCAAGCCTTTCATTTGGCATTATCTACAAACTTTAAAGATCAATAGACAATGTTGACTATCCTAAAACAGATTGGTGTGCATTTTCATGCACCACATTTTGCTTGAAAGTTTGGGGATATGTCTATAGATCTTTAATTGCTAATGCTTGCACACTGTTGTCTTGTTTTTTTAAAAGAAAAAATCTCTCCAGAAAAACGTAAGAGTTTTTCTGCAGATTTTCCCGCTTTTCTCCTTGCTTTTTAACAGGTGATCATATGGAATTAACATAAAGTTGATAGCAATTCTAACAGGTAAAGTACTGCTAAAGGGTACAGAGTAAGGGCACCTCTCCTGATTTTCCGTTCTTTTCCTAATTCTGATTATTATACCTTGTTTGTACCTGCCAGCGGGGACTTCATTGCAGGCCGTGTGTCACCTGACCACGAAATTCTCTGGGCGTCGCACATAGCGGGCAGAGAGCACGGCATGCACGAGAAAACGCTGTCCTGTGGTATGGTCTCTTCAAATTTCCTGTACCAGCGTTAAAGAGCAAACGTTAAACAGGAGATCTCTCGTTTTCCCTTAATTTTTCAAGGTTTTGTTTAACAGTGTAAAATGGATTTTTTACAGGTATTTAACAGTGAACCCTAAAGTGATTGTTAACCTTGCTGTTTGTATTCTCCTTTTTATTTTAGTGTTCTTGTATTTCAGTTCTGGAGCTTCAGTGTTTATTTTTTGTTTGTTTTTTCAGATTTTTTGGTTTCGTTATTTCGTCTAAAATGGTTCCCCCACCCCATAAATTGCATAAAACTCATAATGCTTGCTTTTTTTTAGAGTCCATAGAGAACTTCAAATGGTACACCTCAGACCTTTTCCTTAAGACATAGATGATAAAGATCATATGTAAACCTTTCAATGAAGCCATAAAAAGCTAACAGGCAAGCCATGATCAAGGTGTCATTTGCTGTTACCTTAAATTTGAAATTACCTTAAATTTGTTAAGACAGGCATGGGTATACTCCTTTTTGGTGAGATTGCCCACCAGCTCAGTGGAGCTAAGGGTTTCACTGGCTATAAACATGTTTTAGTAACATTAACTACATATGATCTTTAGTCTCGAATGGTGATATTAATAGCTTAAAGTCAACAGCTCACGAAGTTAAACTGAAACATGGAGGTGGTCTTTTTCAGTGAGATTCCAGCCTCCACAAAATAGTTAACGTCTCATCTCGTCTCTTTTAGGTGGGCCGACTGAGCTTTCGTACCCTGGAGGCAGCTCAAGGATACCCTGTTCTTCTTAATCAAAGAGCGTCTTGATTTTAAAATACTTTTGTTTCACTGTCCTCTGATGAAGACATTCACGGCAGGACCTTGTAAATATCGTTTCCAAGTTTCTTATCCTGTGCTTTGTTGAAGTAGATCCTGAGAGTTTTGTGCTGATTGTGTACACTTAGATTCTGATTTGGAAAGTGTCCTTTTTGTCTTAATTTTTTTTCAGTTTTGGATAAATGGAAAATTAAAATTGGGGTACAAAAACATGATTGTGTGGTGTGTTTTCTGCTAAAGGAGGACTTATGGATTTTTTTAAGGTCTTCGGCTATAGATGACTCGATACCTGTTAATGAGAGAGATAAGGAAATGTATCAATAGAGAGATGGTTTGTTTAACTGCATATAGAATACATTGAATTGACTGTAAGTGGAATAAAGCTCTACAGGTAGGTTACATACACCTAGGTAAAAGAGGGTACTCTACAGGGTACCTTTACAGGGACACTTTAACACCCCTCCCCATATTAAATAAATAAATAAAATGTAAAGCTTATTGAAAATCACCCCATGTCAAACCCGACTGAGTATTTTACTTTGTTTTTGTTTTTTTTGTTTGTTTTTATAAAAATGTAAAAAGGCTGCATAAATGAGGCGTTGTTTTGACGTTCATGAACTCTTGCTCCATTTGCCTCCATTTTGTGCCAGAAAACTGTTGTGCGGCAACAAAAGTACAAGACGGTCTCCTTGTAGTTGGGATCTAAATAAATCGATTTAAAAACTGCTTTGGGATTTATTTATTTATTTTCCCGAAACTGAAACCCGGTGCCTTTTGCGCCCTCCTTGAAATTTTACGCTGGATCTCGGCCATCTGTGAGTGAAAGTCGCTAGCATCAACTCCGAGTGATAGAGACGGGGGGAAAAAATGGAGGAGCAGTTCATCGGAGAGGATCCTGCTATGAAGATGGAGGAAGACGGAGAGGCGAGTGTGGAAGGACAGATACAGGCGGTCAGTGATGGAGGACCAGGAGAAAGCGAAGGGTCGAAGATCGATGCGAGTAAAAACGAGGAAGATGAAGGGTAAATGGATGAGACTCCGAAGAAACGCCTGATGTTTAGCTAGAAAGCTAGCCGAAATAGCGCCGTATCTTAGCTGATTGGATATACAGTGTATGTTAACTTGGCGCTTGTGGCAATCACAGTGATTTACTATTTCTTTCAGGTCATTATATATATATATTTATTTCTTTACACCTTATCACAAGCAGCAATATAACGTTGCTCGGTATCTTTCCAGTGTTGGTAGGCTTTCATTTGGATCAAACTGATGACGTTTCTGGCTAAGCTAGCCACCGGTAACGCGAAGCCGGCTAGTTAACACAATTTATTTCTTTAGCCATTTTAAAACCAGCATTAACTACTTGACAACCGCGGTTTTGGAAGTTTGTTTTTGCTTTTAAGTCGTTTTTAACAAGAACACCACACACTACCATGGGTAGCCATAAAAAAAATGTTGAATGCAAGCTGCGAGGCCTTAGCTATATAGCTAACATCCCAGACTGTTATAGCAGAGAGATATAACAAAATATCTCAGACCTTTTGTGTCGTTTGTTAAAAATAATATAATACTAATCTAATTTTCATGATACATCACGTCAATACAATAATGTAGCACCTAATAAACTAGCTAGAACGCCTCTATGCCAAGGTTTTGGTGTCTGGTTAAAAGTAAGGTGAGATTATTTGATATAATATACAGAGCTCTAATTCCCCTTCCATGTCTTTCTTAATTAGAGGCCTTCTTATTTTAATGTCATTGGTGCTATGCAAACTAGGGACACAGGCATTTCAGGCACCACTAGACGTTTTCCTAAAGTATTTTGAATGCAGTCATCTGAAAGGAGAATAACCTCGAGATAATGACCTCCATACAGTCCTTTTACTTTGAACATATTTAACACGCATCTTTCTGTCCCGCAGGAAAATGTTTGTTGGAGGCCTGAGCTGGGACACGACGAAGAAGGACTTGAAAGATTACTTCGCCAAGTTTGGGGAGGTTGTAGACTGCACTTTAAAGCTGGATCCTATGACCGGGCGATCCAGAGGCTTCGGCTTCGTACTGTTTAAAGACGCTGAGAGTGTGGAAAAGGTAGTGATCTTCACTATGGGGCCTTTTCTGTACAGCTCCTGGAGCGCCACTGCATTGTAGACCCATAGTATATAAAGAATAAAACACAACTGTTATATGAAAAATGATGATAAATGAATGACGCAGAGCAGAGGGCTGTTACCAATCAAAGCTTCTAACAGCTTGCCTGAAATGATTTATTCCTCTTATTCCTGATATTAGACATGTACTTTGTAGCCGTTTATGGTTACAGTTAATGTTGTGGAATATCCCCCAGGTAAATCAGTTTTTGTTAACACTTATAGCATCTATAAATGGTTGGTCCTATCTTTGTTTTCTGTCACTTGAAGTTAATAAACCAACAAAACGCAGCTTCCCATGTTACAGAGAATCTGGAAAGCATAAAGTCTGTTGTCCCTTCCTATGGCAGAAAACCCTCGGACCATTACTGACACCAGACATTCGTTTAGTTCATGTTAAACATGTCCTTACAAAACACTTCATTATAACAGCAATTAGATGTTATTCTTTGTTAAATAACAAAGAAAAAAAATTATGTATTTTAAATTCGCTTATTATTAAATAATGCGGAGCCACAGCATATTAGTATATCTGAATGAGTTGGTGCTGTAGAAATTCTAATGTATTAGAATGAGTACATGAAAATAAACCCGTGCCAGCACTGTTGTTCGTTCTGCTGCCATAGAAAATTAATCAACAACTTCTTACAAGTCAGATTAGAGAATTTAGTTAAGCACTCTATTTGACACTGTTTAAATTCTGCAGTGTTGGGGGCGGCAATTTCTAGTACTTCCAATTCTAAACACTTCCTGTTGTTTTAGCTATTATTTACATATTGTTCTTATTTACAGTAGAACCCGTTTTCTCTTTATCTAAG
Source organism: Hemibagrus wyckioides (assembly GCF_019097595.1). Taxonomy (NCBI): domain Eukaryota; kingdom Metazoa; phylum Chordata; class Actinopteri; order Siluriformes; family Bagridae; genus Hemibagrus; species Hemibagrus wyckioides. The sequence goes on from NC_080725.1 coordinate 15,981,399, forward strand.
CTCGCATTCAGTAAGTAGTAATGATGTTATGTCACCTAATGTTTGCAGGTTATTCAGCAAAAAGAACACAAACTTAATGGAAAAGTGATTGACCCAAAAAAAGCAAAAGCCATGAAGTCCAAGGAACCTGTGAAGAAGATCTTTGTTGGCGGCATTTCACCAGACACTCCCGAAGAGAAGATCAGAGAGTACTTTCATGCTTTTGGAGAGGTGTGTAAAAATGATCTTCAAACACCAATAGATTTTTTTATTTAGTACACATGTTTTAGTCTCGTCAGTTTGGGTAATGATTGGGAAATTATTTTTTTGAATGAATTAAGCATCTTTAACTCAATGTTATAATTATATTTGGTTTTTAACTGATGGTAAGGTTTGGTGTTGTCTGTTGTCAGGTGGAGTCCATTGAGTTGCCAATGGAAAACAAAACAAATAAAAGGCGAGGATTCTGTTTCATCACCTTCAAAGAGGAGGAACCAGTGAAGAAAATCATGGAAAAGAAGTACCATAATATTGGTCTAAGCAAGGTATAGCATAAAGGCACTTGGTATACCGTTGATATGTACTGCATGTACACTGATCAGGCATAACATTATGACCACCTGCCTAATATTGTGCTGGTCCCCGTTTTGCTGCCAAAACAGCCCTGACCCATCAACGAATGGACTCCACTAGATCTCTGAAGGTGTGCTGTGGTATCTGACATGGATCATGGATTTGTATGTTCAGCACATCCCACAGATGCTGGATTGGATTGTGATCTGGGGAATTTGAAGTCAACACCTCAAACTCGTTGTTGTGCTCATCAAACCATTTCTGAACCATTTTTGCTTTGTGCCTTGGTCCATGGTGCTGAAAGAGGCCACAGTCATCATGGAATACCATTTCCATGAAAAGGTGTACATGGTCTGCAACAGTGCTTAGGTAGGTGGTTCATGTCAAAGTAACATCCACATGGATGGCAGGACCCAAGGTTTTCCAGCAGAAAATTGCCCAAAGCATGACACTGCCTTCACCAGCTTGCTTTTTTCCCATAGTGCATCCTGGTGCCATGTGTTCCCTCTTGTAAGCGACGCACATGCACCCTGCCATCCACATGATGTAAAAGAAAACATGATTCATCAGACCAGGTCATCTTCTTCTATTGCTCCATGGTCCAGTTCTAATGCTCACGTGTTGTTGCCGCTTTCGGTGGTGCATAGGGGTCAGCATGGGCACCCTGACTGGTCTGCAACTATGCAGCCCCATACGCCACAAACTGATGCACTGTGTATTCTGACACCTTTCTATCAGAACCAGCATTAACTTCATCAATGTTAGCAACAGTAGCTCGTCTGTTGGATCGGATCATTTCTTGGACCATTTCTTTGACCACTGTTGATACTGACCACTGCAGACGGGAACACCTCATAAGAGCTGCAGTTTTGGAGATGCTCTGATCCAGTCGTCCATCACAATTTGGCAGTTGTCAAAGTTGCTCGAATTACACTTGCTCATATTTCCTGCTTCTAACACATCAACTTTGAGGACAAAATGTTCACATGCTGCCTGATAAATCCCACCCACTAACAGGGGCCATGATGAGGAGATCATTAGTTTTATTCACCTCACCTGTCACTGCTCATAATGTTATGCCTGATCAGTGTACATATTTGTATTGTAAAATTTATAGTTTCTTTTTGATATCCCAGTAGATTTCTTTAACTTTAACGACTTTGAAATGCCATTGCATGCATTGTGGCTGTTAAATATGTTTATTAAAATCACCAGTAATCAGGTCAAAAAGTGTTATGAAGCCTTTAATGCAAATGTTAATGCTTGTATGCACTTGCTTTTACATAGTGTGAAGTCAAAGTGGCCATGTCAAAGGAGCAGTACCAGCAGCAGCAGTGGGGTGGAAGAGGTGGTTTCTCCTCCCGAGGTCGTGGGAGAGGAGGTGAGTGCAATTGTAGATGCAGTTTTAGCATCTTTTGGCACACTGATCTAAAGGAACACAAATGCTGGATTGACATTGGCATCTAAAATTCTATTCCTATTCATTTTCAGTAGGGTGAAAAACTGTGCACTGTGAGAACATGACACATATTCTGGTGAAAATTACAAGCTTCAGCCACTTATTACTGATCAGTCATGACTTTGGGGACAAAGACTGTCAAAGCAAATGAGTCTACTTAGATTGTGTTTAAATGTCATACATTCCTCCTAAGTCATGCAAAAAATATTTAGAGCACTGCAATAAATGATTTGGCAAATTGTAAAGTTAATAATAAAAGAAATGCCATCTGGCAGAAGGCTTGCCATACTGTCTGTGCTCTTGCCAAATTTCAAGCAAGATTTGTACTGAATAGTGAATGATTAAGAAAAATATCCGCTGTGGCAACTATCTATATTGCTGGATAACAGAAATAAAATCAATAATATTTCACATTTTTCAAGTGAAAAATCAACACATCACATCAAGTGGGGAGTTGAAGGCCAAAACAGCCAAATTAATTTTTAATTTTAATAACTGCACTGTCCCAGACTGCAGAATTTCTTAACATAAAAATGTTTCTTGTTATTGTTTGAAATGTGGTATATTGACAGTTTGTGGTTCTCCATTTCAGGGCCTAATCAAAATTGGAACCAAGGGTACGGAAACTACTGGAATCAAGGATATGGAAATTATGGAAACTATGGCTACAACAATCAAGGCTATGGTGGATACGGGGGCTATGATTACTCGGGTTACAACTACTACGGCTATGGTGACTACAGCAGTATGTAATGCTGTTTGTGAAAACGCTGCAAAAACTCTAAGAAAATAATGTATGAAAGTTTTTTTGATACTTATGTAATGACAACTGTACACTAAATTACCTAAGCTTTAAGCATAGATGTTTAGACCATTCGTGTTTTTGTTTTTTTTTTTGTTTTTGTCTGTCTTTGCTTTAACCTAAGATAAAATGTAGATATTTATTGTATGAGATGTGGTGCTATGTGGAATGGGAAAGGGATGTCTTACCTTCACAACTCATTTGTCACAAGTGCCTTGAGAGCCTTCAACAAGAGTTTAAAAATGTACATCTGTAGGTCAGTGGAGAAATGACCACCAGCCAATGGCCACTTTTAGAAGAAAATAAACTATTTTTAAAAATTCATCCAGTTTACTCCCAAAATTTTTTGTCTCCTCCAATATTTGCAGAAAATGTTATATTTGAAATACAGTGTAACGTAAGTATTGAATGCAATTAACATATTAATTACAAGTTATTTTCTAATTAATTGGCTAATCTAAACTGGATTAATAAAGTACAATTCAGATGGTATGTGGATCTATCTATCTATATATATCTATCTATATCTATCTATCTATATATATATATATATATATATATATATATATATATATATATATATATATATATATATATATATATATATTATATATTATATATATGAAATAAAATGTTTTACGTTTTGGCTGTAAGCTATTATTATCCTGCCATGTTCCTATACATTTAATAGCCACTGTTTTCTTCCTCCTGTGTTCTCTGCTTAACCTGCAGACCAGCAGAGTGGTTACGGCAAATCTCCAAGGCGAGGTGGCCATCAAAACAGTTACAAGCCATACTAGCATACTACAAGCATAAACTTCAAAACATACATACAGGTATGCAGTTGCATTACTTAACCCAAGCCATCCTTAGCCATTAACTTATGCTACATTAACCATCATATGTAATGTATTTTGCTTAATTTTTGTTTTTCTTTAAAGTTTTTCACAGCACCCTGGAGTGCTTTACTGTAGTGGTTAACATAGAGACTTCAGTCTTTTGGCAATAATGTAACAGCTGGCTTTTGGCTGTTTCTTGCCTTTTTGTAACAGTAAAAAAAGTTAACAGGTACAGTACTGCTAAATGGGTACGAGAAAATAAGGATTTGCAACGAAAACGCACAAAAGAAGAATGTTGTCTCCTAACTCTGACCTTGTTTGTACCTGCCAGCGGGGACTTCCTTGCAGGCCATGAGCTGACCTCCCGATTCTCTCAGGCCCGCTCAATGCGGACAGGGTACGAGAGGCGTACGCTCTCGAATGCTCCCATTTGGTATGGTCTTCCAACATCCTGTCTATGAATTGTCAAAAAAAAAAAAATAAACCCAGAAAACACATAACGGATACACCGAACTTTTATCCTTGCTTTTTTTTTACATTCTGTTTAAAATTCATGGCATTTGTTTTATGTAATACAACATATTTCTGTAATTTCGTAATGTCATTTTTTACAGGTAATGGTTAAATATGACAACACTGAAAAAAATAACTGTTTACTTTTCAAAGGATACAGCCTTCTCTGGATTTTCCAGTGTTAATATATGCACTTTTAATCTTACATGTAATGCTTGCTTTTCTTTATTTATAGCTCGTGTAGCAGTAATAGCCAGTAGTCCATGAGCTAAAACCTGGTTTGTACTTGGACGCCACTACGTTGGAGAATTTTCATATTAATTTTCATATTTGTATTGTGTGTTTTAATGACAGCGGTGGAAGAAGTTTGTTAATTTCATCTAACAAATTCTCTTTTTTTTAATCTTTTCAAACCTGAGAAATTTGCCTGAAATGTTATTGTGATTTTTCAATAATTAAAGGCTTCATATTTTGTGTCTGGGCTTAAATTTATTATTACTTAACTTTAATGTATTTGGGGATTTTTATATCATATAATTTTTTAACCAGTATTTCTAGATTATTGCATTTTAAAAATGAATTAAGTAAAGTTTTTTTTTTTTTTCTCGAGAAACAAGATACCTACCAGTGTTTGTTTATGAAATTAATTAATATTTTTATTTTCTGTCTTTCAGGTGGAGATATTTTTGGAAGATAACATCTGAAGCAAACATCTTTGAGTCAAGGCAGATGTTTATTAAGGAGTGTTAATGACAAAAACCTTTTCTTCACTTTAACTACAGCTACTGGCCATGTACAGTATGCTTTGTCTTTATGAGCTGCCTGATGAAGGTGGATATTTCTGATGAACATTTAACTTGTCCTCAGACTCAGTATAACACGCTTTCTCTAGTCGAAATCATTTCTTGTTTTGTGTTGATATGCTAGTTTATATTAGTAGAGTTTGTCAGTCCATTATTTGCAAGCATTGTACTCCTGGGTCATTAGTTCAGTTCTAAATTTCAGCAGTATTTATTAGTTGAAGTTGATGAGTAGAAGTGGCCGTAAGTTGATATATATATATTTTTTTTAGGCTTAGGAGTGTTTTGCTACAGAATCAGTTTAATCGTTTAAAATCGTTTAAATCATTTAGTGATACTATGAATGAAATAAAATGTATCAACCCTGAATTCAATGCATGCCACAGAGTCTCTTTATTATTATGAGCAGTCTCATTTGTACAGTGTTCAGTATTTACATGCTAATTAAAAACATCATGTGAGATAATTAAGGTTATACATTTCATTTTCTGTAGAATGTTCAATGTTGGAGGCAGAAGGGAAAATCATAATTAATGGAATACTATGAAATACAAACCAATACCATTACAACATCCAAAAACAAAGGTTGGACCATAAATAGGACACATGGAGTTCAAAATACTAAACACAATCATAAACCTACTTCCTTCTCTAGGCTTACCCTTCAGAAAAATGTACCTATTTACTCATTTGTTATATAAACTACAACCACTATATGGTTTCAAAGGTCCAGAGGAGGCTGGATTTTAAATTAGTGTCAGTCTTGTAAACACTAAGAATGAAATGTTAATTGATTATCTCAAGCGAATCAACCCTTTCAACTCTAGTGCTTCAGTTCACCATTTATCGGATAATATTTTTTATACAGTAAACATTTTGCATCATATTCACATGACATTGCTCTGAATGTGTTGTCTCTCAAAGGACAGATAACAAAAACAGCATAAATATAGGCTATGACCCAATTTCCACTTAACTACAGTCGATGCAGGAAAGAAGTGTATGGTGTGTGTGTGTTTGTGTGTTATGAGGGAATGACTCCAGTTGCCAGAAGAATGATGAGCAAAACAATGATGAACACAACCACTCCAATTATGATCATCATTTTGATATTTTTCCACCAATACTTTCTGGAAACCCGTGCAGAAGTCCTTTGAAATGAGTCAGCCTGATCGAGGGCGCATGCATTAAAGAAGAAAATAGTGTAAGTGAAAATAATGGCGTAATGGAGGTAACATAGTTATTGAGACTTTTTTAAAGAATCATCAAAGATACATTATTTATGTCTTGCTGTTTAGTCAGGATCAATGAATAAATCATAATTAATGACTTACAGTTGCCTGCAGATCATCTGTTTTCCCGATTAGGTCATCTAGCCTCTCTCCCCTCTCCAACACTTTGTTTATGTTGTCTTTGAGGATAACTTTGACATCATTGACCTGCTCCTGAACTTGATTAATCTTACTGGAGCCATCTGGTTGTACATTGTGCTCAGCCTATATAGAGGGTATCCAAAGAATATGAAGGCAGTCATAGGTAACTTCAAAGTTAATCTTTACTTAATGTTAAAGTACAGCATTGTAATGGGGCAAATATATTATACTATATATATATATATATACTGTAGTATAATATATTTTGACATTGTGACATTGATCAGTATTAGTGTACAGCCTGTATTTTATAAATTGCCAATCTCTGGCGGAGAATTTAGTTCACACACCGCAATTATAAGAAGTAATGTGCCTCAGACCACTCAACATAATAATAATAATAATAATAATAATAATAATAATAATAATAATAATAATAATAGTAATAATAGTAATAATAATAATAAAAATATGCCTCAGAGCTCAAAATGTTGTTTTGCAAGCTGTAAAATTCCTTTGCTGACAACTTGCTGACATTTTGATTTCACTTCCCTCCTCAGCGGACCATGAACTTCCTCTATTTGTTAAATGAGTGATGACATAGACTTTAGTATTTTGGAAGCTTTTTAAATTCCCACTGTAATTTCTTTTTGTAACCTTTTTGTACTTTATTTTTCACATATCTGTTGTTTTTGTATATTGTTATCTCTATTTTTAAGGACATGTTCCATCCACAGAACTACCAGGTTGGTTTTAACCTTAAGCAAATAAGTACACAATCACAAGACAAACAGAATGAGGAAACGATTTCACTTACCATATTCGTACTTCTCAGATGCCAGTTCAAACGTTCTGTGCTTGAAAGGTCTTACCTCCACCAACTTTGTTTTATAACAAACTCTCTACCATTGCTTAACAGATACAGGATATAGTTTCTACACCAAGCTGTTGAGCGCTACAATGCAAGTCTGAGCAAACAGACAGGAAGGCTTCAGACCTCATTTGCACACAAGGCCACCCCTCCCAGGCTGAGTTGCGTGTACATTAACAACTACCAGATAAATGCAGGCTGCCTACTGGCCATGAGTCAGTCAATCATTCGGAGCAGACTTAGCATATGCTGCACAAGCACCTGAGGTAGTGTATGTACTTTACTCATATGACTGGGCAAAGGCCACTGTCCTTATCAGAGTACTATAAACAAAGGCAATAAAGAAGTGAAAAGTAATAAAAGAGCAAGGTGTTCCATTCTGCCACTTGTAAAGGACTATTCAAGTGGAGAATATGGTGCAACATTGCAACATAATCCATGCAAAGGATCCTTCCAGCAGTAAAAAGAAAATTCTTATAGCTATTAAAACATGTCATTTATCATAGTCACAAAAGTGCACCATTACATAATTTAATACCAAATCTCTTTTTAATTTTGAATGTGGTGTGTTACACAACATTTAGTGACAAAGCGACAACTTGTAGTCCAAGGTATTACAAAAGCCATCTTAAATGTTTAGTGAGGTTATAAATGGTCACTATTTGATAAAGGCAAACAGTACTAAGTGTGTTAAAGGGATGTTCATTATGAGCATATTAGAAATTAGAGTCCAGGAATATAGTCTTTGTAATGGAGCAATACAGTGGTAACAGGTTGCCTTTTCACTACTCCCGGGTTTGATTCTGAAATCAGTTTTTTTTTTTGTCTGTTTGTTTTTGTATGTTCTCATCATGTATCCATAGGTTTCCTCTGTGTTTTCACTGGTTTTCGCTCAACTCCCAGTATTTGTACATATGCCAGTATGCTAGTAAGTCTGGGAATATGTGTACATGGTTCTATGTGATAAACTTCCACCCCATTCTGGGTGGCTCAAGATCCACTACAACACTGATCAGTATAAAGCAGTTACTAATGAATGAATGAATGAATGAATGAATGAATGAATGAATGAATGAATGGAGTTTTATAATTGCTTCTTAAGTAAGTCTTCAGTTTTCAGGTGAGACAAAATAATAGATTTGTTTTTGTCATGGACTACTGTTTTATTATTATTATTATTATTATTATTATTATTATTATTATTATTATTATTATTATTATTATTATTATTATTATTATTATTATTATATCATCTGATAGAAAAACGGTTGTTCGTGTAATTTGTGAACTGCTGACGCTGCAATGTTAGTGGTCCTGGGTTCGGGCAAAATTCACGGACATTGACCATATCTTGAGCCAGAATAAACCACGCCCCCCAGGCAGACTTTGATTTAAGTCTGTGTGCAGTTCTTTTACTTGTTTTTCTGCAGCTAAGAAACACTGGTAACTGATTTGTGGCATCCTTTACTTTCATAATGAATTATACCGGGAATAGCAAACCAGGAAAAACTTTCCTTTTTACATCAGAATCTGTCGGTGAAGGTCATGCTGGTAAGACATTATTTTTGTCATATGGATAAGACAGAAATTAAATTAGCTATGTAGACTATTGTAACACATAATCAAACCGTCTTTTCCTCATCATATAGTAAGGTAATTACTAATGTCTAATTTATCAATGGCAGTTTATCTTGAAATAATAAAGTTCTAATAAAATTTGTATGTACAAATCCAGACATGCCATCCTCATAAAATAATGAACTTTGACTTAATCATTATGAAATCACTTAAGTTAGCCCTCAATTTATTGGTTAGTCGTTGATTATATAAAAAAGAATGCATCATACTGAGAAAAACGTGTCCTCATTTTCACCCACAGATAAAATGTGTGACCAGATAAGTGATGCTGTTTTGGATGCCTATCTTTCCCAAGACCCTGACTCCAGAGTTGCATGTGGTATACACATCGAATATTCTTCCATTACAATTAATTGGTTGATTTTAATTAATTAATGTAATCAGTCATTTAAAAAATATACCACATATTTATACTCACTGAGCATGTTATTAAAAATTAACTGTACTAATATTGGATAGGGCCTTCATTTGCACTCAAAGCAGCCTCAATTCTTTGTGGCATGGATTTCACAAGATGCTGGAAACATGCCTTTAAATTTCTGGTACATTTTAACCTGATTATTTCATGCAGTTTCTGCAGATTTTTAGGTGCAAATCGTCTGTTCCTCTTGTGTACGTTGGACTGGGAAGGCCACTGATAACAGTGAACTCATTGTCATGTGTGTGAAACCTTTGAGAGACTTTTGCTTTGTGACGTGTTGTTTAATCATGCTGAAAGTAGCTGTTAGAAGACAGGTACATGTTGGCCATGAAGTAATGTATAATGCTCAAATGGGCTGTGAAATTCAAGTGATGATTGGTTGGTATTAATGGGCTCAAAGTGTGCCAAGAAAACATCCCTTACACCATCATACCACCCCCACCAGCCTGGACTGTTGGCACAAAGCAGGGGTCCATGAATTCATGTTCTCTGTGCTAAATTCTGACCCTACCTTCTGTGTGCCTTAGCAGAAACTGAGATTCAACAGACTAGGCTTTGTTTTTTCCAGGCTTCAGCTATTCAGTTTTGGTTAGGCTGTGCCCAGTGCAGCCTCAGCTTTCTGTTCTTGGCTGAGAGAAGTGGAACCCAATGTGGTATTCCACTGTTCCAGCTCATCCGCTTCAAATACTGACATGTTGTGCTTTCTAAGATGCTTTTCTGTTCACCACAACTGTACAGAAAGGTTATCTGAGTTACTGTAGCCTCTTTCTCAGCCTGGGCATTCTCCATTGACCTCTCTCATCGAAAAGGTAGTGTGATGCTTTGGACAGTGTTCTATTGGGAAAACTTGTGTTCTGCCATTCATGAGTGTTATGTTTACATATACCACCTACCTAAACATTGTCGTAGAGTGAAGAGTGTAAGTACACCTCTTCATGGCAATGGTATTCCCCAATGGCTGTGGCCTCTTTCAGCACAATAACATGCCTTGCCACACTGCAAATTCCCCAGATCTTGGTGTCAGATACCACTGCACACCTACAGAGGTCTTGACAGGTTAGAGCTTTTAGGTGGCACATGAGGGTCCTACACAATATTACACAGTAGGAAATTACTGATAGGCCTCATTAGATTTTCAATTGCTATTGTTCAAGTATGGAACAAAGTTAACATTTTTTATTAAAACAGAATGTGTGGCTAAGACGGGCATGATTCTGCTTTGTGGAGAGGTGACTTCAAAGGCAGTAGTTGATCTTCAGAAGGTGGTCAGAGACACCGTGAAGAGTATTGGGTATGACGACTCATCCAAAGGTAAGAAAAAAAAGAAATTGATAACCCAGAGCAAAAATAAATGAATCGCCTATATTTTATGTTCCATACATGATACTGTTGTGAAAGTAGACCGTAATCACAACTTGCATTGCCGTCATCCCTGTCTAAATCCTTTGCATGTTCTCCCTTTGTATGCATGGGTTTCTTCTGGGTTCTTACACCTCCCAGAAGCACCCCATCAAATGGATTAGATACACTGAAACGTCCATAGGTGTGAATGAAGGCTTGACTGTGTGTGCATGGTGGACTATCGATTTACTGGCGTCCGAATTTGGGTGCATTCCCACTTCACATCTGGTTTTTCCAGGATTCGCTCTAATGCTAACAAGGATAAAGCAGTTACTGAAGATGGACAAAGTGACATGAAATAATTGATGGGACAGAAACAAGCATGATAATTACTCTTTCACTAGGTTTTGACTACAAGACCTGCAATGTGCTTGTGGCCCTGGAGCCACAGTGTACTGAGATTAGTGACTGTGTGTTTGAAGGTCGTGATGAGGAGGACATTGGTGCTGGCGATCAGGTTAGACTTACTTTATACAAATTTATTTTACAATGTTACATGACTTTATGTGTATTTAATGTGAACAAATGAATAAAAAAAATGATCACATAAAACTCCCACATTCACATAGCCACAATGCCATTTTAGAACTTCCAATGATTAATTAGTTTGATTTTGCATTTTTTATGTATCTTTTTTGTTTTACCACTAGTTCCCCTTTTATTAATGCTTGTCATATATTTTTTTATTTATTATAGTTTGCTTGTTTTAAACATCTTTAATCATGTTTAATGGCGTACTTAGTCATTATTATTATTATTTATTATTATTATTATTATTATTATTATTATTATTATTATTATTATTATTATTATTATTATTATTATTATCATTACAGGGCCTAATGTTTGGTTATGCAACAGATGAGACAGAGGAATGCATGCCATTGACCATTCTCTTGGCTCATAAACTCAATTCTAAAATGAAAGAGCTGTCACGGAATGGAGAGTGTCCCTGGATATTACCTGACTGTAAATCACAGGTAAAATGAAGGGAAGAAAACTTCACAGTACAGTACAATATCAGTAGTACAAATAAAATCATTTAACGTGATCTTGACAGGTTACAGTGGAATACTGTGATAACAAGGGAGCCACGGAGCCAGTTCGAGTTCACACAGTGGTCATCTCAGTCCAGCATAAACCTGACATTACATTAGCTGAAATCCGACAGAATCTGATGGAAAAAGTAGTCAAAGCAGTGATCCCAGCCAAGTACCTGGATGACAGAACTATATATCACCTGCTGCCAAGTGGAAAATTTCTAATGGGTGGCCCACAGGTGAGTAAAATCTTTTTATCGCCAGAGCACCAGCTTTAAGTTCTAAATATTCTGGAGATATATGGGATGAAGCAAGAACCTCAAATGAATCACTTAGCTGCATAAGCTTGATATATGCTGTGTTAATTTGACTTGACATTCTTGTGTCTGAAATTTTGATTCATTTATCAGGGTGATGCAGGTCTTACAGGCAGAAAGATCATTGTTGACACATATGGTGGCTGGGGTGGTCATGGTGGTGGAGCCTTCTCTGGAAAGGATTGCAGCAAAGTGGATCGTTCTGGAGCTTATGCTGCTCGCTGGGTGGCCAAATCACTTGTAAAAGCCAGGCTATGCAGAAGGGCACTGGTACAGGTAAGGAAGGCCACTATGCTCTAGATTCAGCATAATCCTTAACTAAAAGAAGTTTTGGTAGGTAATATATCAAATGGGTTTTATCACTAAATACTGGCTGGTTACGGATTATGAATTAAACATAAAATTGGTGTGTGAAAGCAAATGCATCAAATGTTTTATAATATTTTATAACAGCAGTTTCTTTAATTAAAAAAAGACCAGTATTTACATTTAGTAAATAGTTCAATAACTCATCTGTCACTAGTTTACTTACTAGTTATTGTTAACAAAGGAGAGGTGAAGACGATTTTGTTTTTAATTGTTTGTAACAATACTTTTATATGACAGCTGCTCTGTTTGCTGATTTGGTTCATAGATCTCATATTCCATTGGCATAAGCCATCCTTTGTCAATCTCAGTTTTCCATTACGGGACATCCACCAGAGATGAAGATGAGCTTCTGGAAATTGTTCAAAAGAATTTTGACTTAAGACCAGGGGTAATCGTCAAGTAAGTAGAATTAAGACAAACTTAAGTGCAGACTTTAAAATAGTACAGTATGACATGCTCATGGGGATGGTTTCTGTATGTATTCTTTTACAGGCAGCTTGGTCTGAAAAAACCCATTTTTCAGAAAACTGCCAGCTTTGGACATTTTGGAAGAGAGGATTTTCCGTGGGAGAAGCCAAAGAAATTGGTGCTTTAGTGTTTCAGTTATAACTAAGAAAATATATTTAATTGCGGCAAGCTAAAAATTAATACATAATGTCATTTTCAGCTGAAGTGTCTGTTTTCAAGTGAAGTGGTTTAGGAAGGGAACCCTTCTTTCTCTACATTTTACAGGCATTCAGATGATTGTTTCTTAATTCACAGCTGTTGTCAAGTTATTTTTGGAGGAAAATTGAGAAATTGTTAAACCTTATGACAGGTGGCACCAGTTATATTTTATTATTCATGTTTTCAGTAGAATTAAACAGCTTGCTGTATTGTTTGAATATAATGGAATTTATGTTCGAAGCAAACAATATGTAATCATACAGCCATACAATGCTGAAATTTCACGGAATATTTTCCAGAAAAAGAAAATCTTATTTAGTTATGTGACTAGAAATTAATCCAAATATAATTATGCTAAACAAAAACATGAGAAAACAAATATTTTATATTGGATTGTCCTAAAAGCAATGAAATAAAATTTACGCTTTAGAAGTTCCAGCGTTTTCAGACTTTTCTGTCACTTCCATGCTCCACCACCGGGTGTCATTAAAGATGTCGAAATACTAAAGCTAAATAAGAAAATACATTATTTTGGTAGATTCATCAAATGTTGCATCTATTTTTTACAATCAGTGCTTTCCCTCTGGATATGTGGGAACCACCTAACCACTGATGATGGGTTCAAACCACATCTCATCTGATGCATTATGAGTGACTTGATGCATTATGAGTGACTGAAACAACTTCTGATTTTATTTGTGAACCATGTAAATTTTTCATTTGGTTTGGGTTAAATGGAAATGCTTTTTCAATACTCTAGTAATAGCAAACTTTCAATTCCAGCATAATGAAGCAAGGGGAAACAAGAAGGCGTGTTAAAATAAAACACTGATAGAACAATGATGAAGTACTATATAGATATTTATATAAGGAGTCACTATAAACAATTTTCTGCCATGTCATGTCTGTTGCTGGTTGCAACAAAAAGAAGGTTTAGGGCATTCTATTGTCAGAAATATCAGGAACTATAGTAAGTATATATTATGCTAATGATCACAAGAAACTGATAATGAACACAAACAACTTTATATTGATATAGATTTTGAAGAAAATAATTCTAAATATCTGTTTCAAATGCTTTAAATAGTCATGAGCAGGATTTAATTTATGCATTTATAATGACAGACATCAAGGCCACTGGGACAAAGGCCTTGACGTGCAACGACTGGCACTGATAGCATTTACATTTATGATTAACCTCTGGGTCCATCGTGCTTCTGCTGTGCCACTCTGCACAAAAGAGTGAATAATCTCAATTCAAAAGCCTGTGGACCTAGCCTTACTCTCCCTGACAGTTTAGAATGATTCGTTTTTTTCCTATACACTACTTGTGGCCACTGGTTCCTGCTCTGCCTGAGGCTCATTTTTTGGAATAAACAAAAGCTACACTTAGCAGAGGATGGTTTTAAACCATCATCTGCTGGGTTATGGGCCCTACACACTTCCTCTATGCCAGTTTGCTCAGAACACACACAATAGTGCCTTATACATTAGGCCACTGGGGTTGCTCCAGCAAGGACACCTCTGCTATGCACATTCAGGCACTACATTGAAAAGAACTTTGGCAGAGCCTGACTCTCATTGACTGTGAGGTGAGTCCCTTATCCCTTAGGCTACTGGGACCAAGGCCTTGACCTGCCTTGAAACAAAGGCATCCTAACCATTTTTCTGGTATGTCTATGAGGCAAAAAGGTCTTAAATCCTGGCATATGAAACCGGTGTCTTTCGTGTGGCAAATGTACTAACCCACTCCAGCGCTAAGGAGAATGTATTTTGAGAAATACTTAAAGTTCTTCGCTCTGAAGCATGACTCCATGTCGACTACATGGAGAGGGTGACCTCGGAATTAGCCATCATTCACCCTGCTCTGCATGAGTATTTTTTGGCATAAACAAAAGCTGCACTTAACAGAAGATAGTTTCAATCCATCGACCTCTGGGTTATAGGCTTCTGCTACCCCACTTTGCTCAAAGCACACCCCAGATGGGACTTGAACCCACAGTCCTTGTCTTCAGAGGCCAGGGCCTTATTCATTAGGTCACTGGGGCTCCTCCAGCTGTGTGGCTGTGTGGTTGTGTTACACACATTCAGGCACAACATTTAAAAGAACTTGGGCAGGGCCTCAATCTCATCGACTATGAAGCACAGTCACTGGCTTAAGAGGCCAGTGCCTCATTCCTTAAAAGATCTTGAAAAGTACTTAAAGT
Source organism: Hemibagrus wyckioides (assembly GCF_019097595.1). Taxonomy (NCBI): domain Eukaryota; kingdom Metazoa; phylum Chordata; class Actinopteri; order Siluriformes; family Bagridae; genus Hemibagrus; species Hemibagrus wyckioides. The sequence goes on from NC_080725.1 coordinate 15,996,667, forward strand.
TCTTCGCTCTGAAGCATAACTTAAATTAATCTCTAGATTAATATGTAATCTAAGAATACAAAAGCTATATGCAACATATCTATATTTTCTATATTTCTTTTGTCATCGTCTGTCACTGGACAATAAATTCTGGCCTTGTCCTGGCTATGTCCAGTTGCTGATGTCCTATAACGTCCACACTTTCTGCAAGTGCTGGCCTTCCACTCACCTAATGTATGCATGTGGTTGACGTGGCAGAGGTGGTTGAAATAATGAAGTTGGAGGAACACTGCCTGGCTGATGGACCATCATGGAGGGTGGAGTGCTGCTGGGCTGGGGAGTGCTGGTGGCTGAGGGTCCAGGGTCCACAAATGTGGGTTCGGTGTGGGGACCATGCTTGATAGAAGTGCTGGGCTCGATGGGAACAGCACCAGCTTGTGCAAGTATGCCTAAAACAACATGATGAATAAAATATACATTAACAGTCTACATATATGGCAGAAAAATTTAAGCAATGGGTAAAGAGTTTAGGTGAGATATTTCAGATATAATATACTGAGACATTTTCATGCCAAAGTCTCCTCAGTAACTTGAGTTGGAGAATCTGGAAAAAAGTGATGAGTGTCCACAGGCCTGCATTGGACATTTACTTATCTGTAACATAAAAAAAAGACTGTCAGTTGGCACATGACCTATAGATTACATGGTATGGCTTTATGTCTTTTCTATACATACCCTCTGGTGAGGAGCAGGTCTGTCGCCAGCTGCAGAGGGCCACACACCTGTGCTGGAAAACTGCCATGGCCTTCTATCAGGTTGAGGTCAGGACTCTGTCCAGGCCAGTCAGGTTTCTCCACACCAAACGTGCTCATTCATCTTTGTGGACCTTGCTAGTTGGAACAGGAAGGAGCCATCCCCAAACTGTTCCCAGAAAGTTGGGTGCATGAATTGGAATGCTGAAGCATTAAGAGTTCCTTTCACTGGAACTAAGGGGCCAAGCACAACCCCTGAAAAACAACACCTGAATACAATGATTTGGAGGGGTGTCCCAAAACTTTAGGCACTATAGTGTACATGAATCAGTAAATAAGCTTTGCATTTGTGAAGTATGAACGGGGCAAAGCAGCTGTGACATATGCTGACATTTGGTTTGTTACAATAACACAGCATTCAGTGATATTTTACTTATCGCACAGCCTGAACAATTTGAGCAAAACAGAATCTACAGGATTAATGACAGATATATGGCACATATGTACAAATTAATTCATAAACAAAAAACAACAACAAAAAAAAACATCTAAAATCAGAATTCTGATTAAAGAAAGGTATGGGAACATTACTGTAACATTAGTTTGTAGTTTTAAAAAATAATTCCCATTTGGAAAAATTCCTGTGATAAGAGCCTGAAAAAAGTTCTGGAAACAGCTGGACCTACTGTAAAAGCAACTTTGGTGAATATTTGTTGTCAGCAGTAACAAAACGTTTTAAGGACAGTTTGTTAACAACCAGATGTTATGTGTGTGTGTGTGTGTGTGTGTGTGCATGGTGTCCTAGGTGTGATGGAATCACATCACATCCCATTCAGGATGTATTCCTTCCTCTTGTTCAATGTTACCAGATTTGACTTTGGTTGGATTTACCACGAACTTGGCCAACTTTTTCTCAGTGCCAAGAGACTTGGCCAACTTTTTCTCAGTGCCAAGAGACTATTAATAGTTTTACATACACACACACACACACACACATATATATATATATATATATATATATATATATATATATATATATATATATATATATATATATATATATACATATATGTGTGTGTGTGTGTGTGTGTTATCAGATAAAATTAATTACTTGTTACTCATGGAAAAGGAAAATAAAGGACAAAGCCCAGAATGTTTGGTAAGCAATAAAAATTCCTTCGGAAACTCAGAAACTCGTGATAAACTGGAAAACAAGCAGGGAGACTAATTTCCATTATCTGACAATTGAAGACATTCCAAAAATTGCAAAAAAACATATTTACAGATTTTTTTTGGTCAACATTTGGGAAATGAATATAATGAAATGTGATGAATGAAAGTAGCAGTACCACTTATACTCTAAAAACAGAATAAAAGAATAAAAATAGTGTTTCATGCGTCACTGCTGATGTACAAACACAATATATGAATAAATTAGTCTATGAATTCATTTGTACAAGAATTTATGAATGGGATTAATTCACTTGTACTGTAGCAATTTTATGAATCTGTTTTGATCAACACTCAAGGCCTTATTCACACAAGGTTTTGTCCTAGTACTAAACCTATGCTTGTAAACTGGGGTAGTTGACATTTTCTTAAGTGGCGAATGAATGATTTTTATTAAGGAACATGACTTGTTCAACAGTACAGGGACTGAGTCTGTCACTTTTTATTTACTACTTCCACTGCCTGTTACAGTATTCTCTCACACTGGACTGAGGCAGCAGGTTTCTTGGCTGGTTTCATGCTAACAGTTTAAAAGCATTGTCTCTATTCACTAGTGAAGCGGATGACTCTCGATATCTGCACTAGGGAATCTCGTCAGAATTCAGATCCGAAGCTTCAGACGTCACATAGCACGTTGCCTTGGAGAGCTTCTGTGACGTGTTTCACTCATCACAAGAAAACTGCGAAGGTGTCGCTATTCAGATTGCATACCAACCTTGGAAGGTAAGGAAGTGTTTCTGATAACTAGCGCTCTAAATTAGCCAACTAGTACACTATAACTAGCGCTTAACGGAAATGTATATGGTAAGCAGTGAGTAGTAGCTGTAACGATATGCCTCTGTTGTGTTGTTATTTATTCACTTTTTTAAACTTTTATTCTTTATATTTTGGCCTTACTAAACTATTATAAACTACTAAACTAAATATTTGTCGCTGAAAGGAACTCACTACGGTTATTAAATGTAGCACGGAAATGTTTTAAGCTATAGTATGATATTTTTGATCAAACTATCTACGGTCTTAGAACTAGTTAGCATTTGCGCTCTCGCTCTCTCTGTCTGTCTCTCTCTCTCTCTCTCTCTCTCTCTCTGTCTCTCTGTCTGTCTGTCTGTCTCTCTCTCTCTCTCTCTCTCTGTCTGTCTCTCTCTCTCTCTCTCTCTCTGTCTCTCTGTCTGTCTCTCTCTCTCTCTCTCTCTCTCTCTCTGTCTCTCTCTCTCTCTCTCTCTCCCTCTCTCTCTCTCTCTCTCTCTCTGTGGCTAGGTTGTGAACATTGACTAGCTCACTGCTCTTGTCACTACTGTTAGCAATATTGTGGTGAAAACATTGATTTTACAAAGTGCCATCTCCATGTCTTCACAGTGATTTACTGAAAAATGTTGAAAAAACGTACAGGAATAAAAACCAGCAGCCTGGACTTTGATGCACTGGGTAAGAGCGTAGTAATGTGTAAATGAGTTATCAGTGATGAACATGTAGCTGTTATAGTAAAAATGACACGTCTGTGATGTGGTGTGTGTGTGTGTGTGTGTGTGTTACAGAGGAGAAGGCCAGTCTGAAGAGGCAATATAAAATGATGCAGGGTGATTTGGAGGCCAGCAAAATCCATTTCCAGGACATTATCCGCAAGCAGTGGTCAGTCAGATAGTCCCCGATACACATACATGCTGTTTTTTTTTCTGAACACTCCACATCTTGAGGGATCTCTGCCTCATAGCTCCTGGGTTCTGGTTCGATCCAGAGCTCAGGTTACTGTCTGTATGGAGTTCTCCTCATGTCTCTGTGGGTTCTTTATGGGTTCTTCAGTTTCTTCCTACTGTACAAAGAACATGCCAGTAGTTTGATTGGTGAATCTAAATTGGCTCTATAGGTGCGACTCCATCTACTGGCATGTTTTTGGGAGGTGGGTAGATCCAGGTAGTCCTAGATCATTCCCAGTGTTTCTTGGGATAGACTCCAGATCCACCGCCACCCTGACCAGGATAAAGTGCTGGGAACTTATAGGAACCTCACGTTTTGATTTTGACTCTTTAACATACTCTTGAAGAATATGTTGAATTTTACTTGTACAGTTTTTGTTCCAGTCATAATCACAAAGCATGTTTTTTTTTTATCATGAAGACTACGATTAATTTAGTTTTATTGTTGATGACAGAATTAATTTCCCAGTTTAAATTCTCATTCAATTTGTCATAGTATTCATAATTATTCATGTTATTATCATTTTGTAAACACATCACTCTGTTCACGTGTGTTGCCTGTTAGTCTGGAGGAAAATCAACTGCGTAAGGAGTGCAAGAAATTGGAGGAGAAACTGCGTGTGCCTCAGAGTCAGCGGCTCAGGCAGGCTGACATCCGCTGTGTCCAGCAGCTCCGGGCTCTCCTGAAGCGCCGCGACGAGCTCGACAAGTGTGTGGAAAAAGAGAGACTCATTCAAGTAAAGCTTGAGCAAAAGGTGATGACCTTCAGACATCACACACACACACAGCAAACATACACAATAAAGTCACATGCTGTTCATTTAGCAGCATCCTGTTTTCAATATTATGCCACACATATCAATATTATACCTTGTCTAGACAGTGTGTATGTCTTTGAAGGACTACACATTTTATCCTAACATTGATTTTAAAGAGCCTTAAAAAGTATGTTTTGTGACAAACTTGACTGTATTTGAACAGATCCAGAGTGTTCAGAAGAAACTGGAAGAGCATAAGCGGAAGGCTCACGCTCGCCACACTGAAGAGGTCACTCACAAGCTGGAAAATAAACTGGAACGCGTGAGTTAGAGTTGTTAGATTCTGTGTTACAAACAGGTCATAAGGTGCATCTCAAGTCACATAGTAGGCTATTTCACACCATTTTGTAGCATAAATAAGTTGAGTTGTGTATCCACACTACAAATTCCATCAAGACGAAGTGATGCACTTATTCACCAAAATAAAAACAAAGTGTGGAATGTTGGTCACTTCATGCCCTCAACCCTCACAGCTACCAGGCGCTGAGACTGGACACTGCGGTGGACAAGACATCTTACAGATGTCTTTTAAATTAGTGAGCTCTTTCTGTGAGCTAAGAGCAAAAGCTGGCCTAGTGGAAAACTACAGCTAAGTAACGCAAATGTGCAAACAAGTTAAACATGGCAACCTTTGCAGCCACACAATAAAATAGAACAAACTGTAAAGCAGGAAGCTGTGAAAAACATTGCATACCCTCGGGTCAGACTGAAGAAGATAATTTAGCAACACAATATAGATGCAGAGTCACTGTTACCACCCTATAGTTGATTATTTTCCCAAAACTGCATATCACAGCAATCTTCCCTGTGAAATAATATGGTATAAATATCAGCTACTAACTCCAACCTTTTAGCGTGACTGTAAAGCAGGGTTTTATTTGTTTTTTAAAAGTTGTAATATTTACCTCTGTAAACTTTTTTCTTGTCCTTCATTTACCCACCTACAGACTCTCATTCGCCACAACAAGAAGGTGGTGAAGAAACATCAGCTGAAAGAGGAGATAGAGAAGCTGCAAAAGGACCATGTTCATTTCCAGCAGCTGCACCACTGTCAGCATGAGGTCAGAGCTTATAGTGTGACTAGGGTCAGGATTTAATCACATGCATGAGAAGCCTGTGGTTAACGCAGGAGATGTTCTCTTTTACAGGAGCTTCAGAAAGTCCAGCAGGAGATTGCTGAACTCATGACCATGATAGAGGAAGAACATGATGTCAGGTGAACTGAATTTACTGCATTTATTTACATGTATGAGTACCATGTGGACAGGATTCACTTTTTGCTAAACGAAAATAGATAGTAAAATGTTTATGTTTATGGTGTTTTAAGTGTTACACCAGCACTGTAGAATTCTCAAATCTAATTGGACAGAAAGTGTTGATTAATTTTCTATAAGAGCTGCCCTTCATATGAAAATCACAGATCTGTATTAATCATTCTGATCCCTCCAATAATCAGATGAATGATCATATTATAGTTATTATTATTATTATTATTACTATTATTATTGTTCGTGTGTATGTAAACAGGCTCTGTGTTTTTTGTGTGATGTTCAGGGAGAAAATACTGACAAAACTGGAGAATTTGAAGGAGAAGAATGAGAAGAATAAGAAGAAACGGCTTCAACAAATCGCTGAGGTGGATGAGCTGAAGAGGCAGCTTGAAGTGGAGCAACGTCTTGATAAGTTCATAGAAACTAAGTGTCGTGAGAGGAAAGGACTGGAGGAGGCACAACTCAGACGCGGTGAGAGCTCAAAAATATTGGCACCTTTGGTAAAAAAGTTATTTCATGGTCTAGTTAAGTCTCTCATTGGAAATATGAGAGAAATTTAAGCTTATTTGAAGTTATTCTGAAGAAAATATAAAACACTTAATGACTTAATATCATTCCTATAATGCCTGATGATGAAGTTTCCTCATTATTTAATCATCTAATCTTCACCTTGTTGAAGAAAGAGCATTGGGAATTGACCTTTGTGTCACTCTATATTTATTCCCCAGTAAAACAGGAAGTCATGGTTCTCTTATGACATCCTAATCACTCATAGCCAAATGAAAGAGTAAAGTGTATAATGCAGCCTTGCTTGAGTTAAGGTTTATTTACAAGAATTTGTAAGAATAGCAATAAGGTGTATAACTACAGGGTTTTAATTTTTCTTGGAAATTTATTTGAGTGAAATGTTGGAGAAGTGACAGATTAAGCTTATTAACCATTTATAATTGTTTTACCCAACATTACAAAGAGTGGCAATAATTCTAGAGCTGACTGTTTTAGATTATATTATTTACCTAGTTCAGTTAACCAGACTAATATAGTTGGAAACTTGGATGATGATGATGATGATGATGATGATTGCAGAAATGAAGAAGCAGCAGTTGATCAAATTAGAGAATGAAGCATTAGAGGACCTTTTCCGTCGGCTCAGGGAGGTGACCGGCGAGGAAGATTTGGAAATGCTCGTGACCAAATGTTTACAGCGTGAGTCAGCTCTGTCTAATCTCCATCTAATTTCAGATGATTAATGCTTCAGATTGGATCAATAAAGGTTGTGTCTAATTTAACCTGGTTGCTGTATAACATTGTGTATTGTTTACAGGTGAAGAAAAGTTCATCTTTTACTATAGATACCTTACTGAGCAAAGAAAAGAGATTGAGGATTTGAAAGCTGAAATCAGATCGGTAAGTCAAAATCAACATTTTTTACTATTTTTCCAGTAATCTAAATATACCTGATCAGCCAGGAGATGAAGCTAACAAAGTCAGTGTAACTAAGAAATAATAGATAATTTCCAAATCAGCATTTTGTTCACTGAATGTAAAAACCATGACAACATGTGACTTCAGACTCAGATAAGATGTGTTTAATTTAAATACCTAAATAAGTACAATTTATTCATGGAAGGTTGACCTTAATTGCTGTACGTAAATAAGAGCATAAAAATATAAGTGAACAATAGAAATGACATGGAAATTTTTAAAAACAAATCTGAATCTGACCCATCTGAAGTCATCACCTCTTTTTATGTTCATATGAAACATCACAAACACGCTTACCCGAAAATAGCTCACTGTGTGTTCCTGTTCCCTGATCCAGACAAAAGAGGAGATGGAGAAGTTGAGAGATCGGAGATCGGAAGAACCCCCCACCCTCAATCAGCAGAGAGACATTGAATCTCAGATCCAGGAACTCACTGAGATCCTGGATCAGCTTAATACAGGTGAGACAAGGAGGTGCTGACTAAATAATATGTAAACAAGTGCTCTAGCACATACTGCAAGTGCACAAGATCTATACCTAAATGCTGAGTTGTGTAGAGTTGTGCAGTGTATAGAAAACAGGGTTTTGTTATTTCACTGGATTTATAATTTACAAGCACAAGTAAAAAGAAATTGAGATTTTGGGTAAAACAGATACAGTGCAAGTTTTTTTTTAATGAGATCCTTAGAACATGTAAAAAAGGTTTTTGTTTCACACATTTTTGTGTGTGTGTGTGTGTGTGTTAATGTAGGGGTGAGCGACTTGTATCATGAGATCGGTTGCGATCCTCCGTTGGACAAAGTGCTCAGTTGTCCAGGTTGGCTTAAAGACTCCAGCCTTACAATTCACCTGAGGCTACTGGCCCAGAAAACCAGTGAGCTGGTCGCTGTCCAGAATTTCATCAAATTCAAGGTACAGTAACGATGAAACAAGATCCACGTGTCCAACATTTCTTGTTTTTAGTGAGATCGTCTCTTGCACCTGGTTTGAATAGGATTAGGACTTTTTGATTCACAGCGCCGTGTTTTTTACTTTTTATATTCTAATCTCTGTGTATTTGTGAGGTGTAAAATAGTAAGTGGTGTAATCAAAATATGTTAAAAGATATGTTAAAATACATTTAAAGCCGCTCTGCTATTAAGAATGTTGACGTTCTGAGTTTGATCACTTAGTGTCACTCTGATGTAAATCCAGCGCTTAGCTTCAGATCTGTTCCTCTTCCATCTTTTCACACCATAATTCTGTTAATTCTATAGTCTTGCATTCATTTTACTCACATTCTAAATAAGAGGACATCAGCAGGACAAATATTAACAATTAGAGGAGATTTCAGGAATGCAGTCAGGAAATTTTCATTTTCCAGGAATCAGTAAAAACTGTTGTGTGAAATTAATCACATCTCCACTCTCTCCACTTCTAAAAATATTTTAAAAACCAAACTGACGCAAGATAAACTTTTAATCTACAAACTTCACATATAAAGCTACTCACTTCAATTAAAGTGTAATGGTGGCAATCAGTATTATTTCTTTCTTTTTTTATTATACTGTATTAGATAATATAAGATAGCTTTCATCCCATAGTTGAGAGAGTAAAGGAGACAAAGTTTGTCCTCCTATTGTACAGGGTTTTGATGTATTTGATATGTCTCTGTTTACGGCAGATTCGGGTCAGTAGGAGTTTTGTTCTAGTTCGGACAGCTCAGACTGAGTTATCTGTGTTGTTTTCTCTTAACAGGATCAGGATCAGGAACTAGCTCAGGTGCCGGCTCTTGTCGTTCAGCCTCCTGCCGAGCAGCCTCTTGAATTTAGGTAAGTGTGTCAAGACTGTAAGGCTGAAAATGTTAAGTTACGTCTTACAGGTGATTTTTTTTCATCATGCTCATCATGATTTTCTCTGACTTTCTTTGTATTCATGTTAGTAAGTTGATAAATGCCAATCAGACTTGTATTACCAAGCCTGTTCTTAACACAACTGATTTGCATTTGCCCCCAAATTATAATAAATAATATTAATTTATTTACCAATTATATTTACAGTTCAATGATATACAATTCATACAATATTTATAAATATTTAAATACAATTCAGTACAATTATAATTTACACAGACTAAAAAAACCTCAGGATTTGTGCATGACCAAGTTATGTTTATACTCCAGTGATATGGATCAAGTGAGTATCCCCGATTATGACAAGCGACCTTTGACCCTGGAAGAACTTCGCCAGTTCGTTACGAAAATGGTAAGAAAACACAAACACACACATACACACACACTTATACACACATACACACACACACTTATACACACATACACACACACACTTATACACACACACACACACAGGAAGTAGTCTTTGGTTTAATCACGTTACATGGTGCTTTGGTTTTAAGTTTTAAACTGTGTCTCTGTGCAGATTCTTGAAAAAGAAAAAGTGAAGCGTGAGGCAAGGGTCAAGAGGGCCCGGCTTAAGAAAAGTCAGGGCTCTGTCCATCCAAAGACCCTCACCCAGTGAAAAATGAGACTGGTCCCACCATCTCTGAGGGTAAAGCCACTGACTGTCTTCAAACAACGTCTGAAGAACTACCATTTCCAGAAGCACTTAAACTTTCTTTCCCTGTTTTTATGTATTGTCACAGTATATGTTAAAGAAATAAAAACACCAATTTTAGGCTAATGGTATCCTAAGTCTGTAACCTATTGAACCAATGTTAATGTATTCAATGATAGAGACTTAAAGCACTTTTGTACTTCGCTCTGACGCTTCTGCCAAATGCCAGAAATGTAAATGTAAAAGTGAAAAGCCAGAGGTCTGTCCATCCAAAGACAGCCCCATTGTAAGAACTCGCTGGATGCGGGAGAGTTAGAATCCATATGCGGATCTTTATTGAAATCAACAGGCAGAATCGTAAACGGCAAGGCAGGCAAAAAGGCCAAAACCGGAAAGCAATAACTAGGCAAACAAAACCAAAACAGAAACTGAGAATCGAAGAATCAGGAAAAAAGGCAAACACACGCCTCCCATTCCACAGCGTGGTTCGAGGTGCTGGAATAAATTAGTCGTGCTGCTTCCTTTAGTTGCCACAAACTTCAGACATATTTTACAGCGGGCTTTGGCTTGTTTAACGTCTGAAGTTGCAAACCCGAACCATTTCCATGCAATTGAAGAAACCGCACCTCTCTTGGAAACAAGCTGCTTGGTTTCGTCAGCGCATGCTGCCATGTTGTATTTAGTACTTCCCAAGTGTAAATCACAGAGAGGCGTCGCAAAACTACGGAAGCTCGCTGCGCCAAACCAAAAGTGAAATCGTAAAATCGATTTTCGTTTTTTCAACATCGACATTTTCAAATTAATTCAAATTAATTTCGACAAATTCGAATTAATCGATAATGACGATTAATCGCGCAGCTCTACATGAACACAGTCAATATTCCGGCGAGGGCTCCCTCTGGCGGTCTGGACCTGTGAACACCGTGACAGAACCCCCCCCTCTAGGAACACCTCCAGGTGCTCTACGCCGGGGGTGACCCCTGGAACGAGGAGCGGGCCTGTTGGGGAATTTAAGGTGGAACTCCTCGGTGAGGGCTGGGTCCAGGATATCCGAAGCGTTCACCCAGCAGTGCTCCTCCGGGCCATACCCTAACGGGCCATAGGCTAACGCGCCATCGATGTCCAGGGGCGGGGGCGGTTCCAGAGGTGAAGGGGTGGAGCCGGTGGGTTTGTGATAGGGTTTGAGCAGGGACATGTGGAAAGTAGCCAAGATGCAGTAGGTTGGGGGTCTAAGTTGAGTCTAAGATTCTTAGTGGATAACCATACCTTCTGGCCCACTTGGTATTCATGCTGAGGGCGTCGCCAGCAGTTCGCCTGGATCTCCTGTCTCCTCACCGCCCGCTGAAGTCTCACATGAGCCCGTTCCCAGGCCACCTGACTTCTTCTAGACCAGTCCTCCACACTCGGGACACAAGACGGTTCTCCAGACCAGGGGAATAGTGGAGGCTGGTAGCCTAGAATACATTGAAATGGAGTCAGCCCAGTGGATGAATGACGTAAAGAATTCTGGGCATGTTTTTATGAAAACTGTGTTCTTTAAAATGATATTTGTAAGATTACGTTAAAAAACAACAACAATTAATTCCATATTCATAGTTTGAAAAATCTTACACTGATTGTCTGTATCCTTGAGGAAACAATTTTCCTCCAGGTTTTTTTTTTTTTTAAAAACTAATGATCATGTCAAAGCTTTTTAGTCTAACGATGATATTTAATTTATTTAATTACAAACATCGGTGTTGTTTAAAGTTAATAAAAATGGAATTGATCACAACAGTGGGTTTATTTGTGAACACTGCTAGACAATCATATAAAAGCCAGCAAATGGATAACTAACGCCTGGGACCCCCGCCCTATGCGGGGCTCGACCCCAGACGCCCGTGGTGTGTGTGCGCACGCCAGCACACGGTGTAATGAGACCCATGCGCAGGATTCAGCGAAGCACTGCTTACACTGATAACAATCATGGACCAGGACACAAACACAAGGATCCCTATTTATAGGGGTAGACATTAGGGCTAATGGGATACAGGTGACACAATCAGGATAGGAACAATAGGAAGGGCGTAACAAAAGACACACAAAGAAGCAGGCTTCCAAGGTTCACCTGCCAGCGCCCTCTCTGGGCCTGGCAGGGAACTGTCCAGCTGTTCCTGACATAACCCCCTCCTCTAAGGCGCAGCTCCCGAAGCGCCCAACCTCCGCCTAGGGGACGCCTCAGGAGTAGGCGGAAGATGTAGTTCATAGAGGGGAGATGCAAGGCCTGATGTAGTTCATAAATGCAGTCTATGGCGATGCCCCAGGTCCCAGGGGTAAGTTGACATCCGGCCCTAGAAAAAAAACGGGAGGGAAGCGTCTTCCACCCGTGGTGCCGAGCGACGTTCTCCACGGAAACTCCATCGCGGAGCGGCGTCCCCGGCTGACAAGGTGGTGGAAGCCCGCCTCCAGTGGGACCGATAAAAAGGGGGTGTCCCCCATGGCCTGAAGTCGAGTGACGTCCTCCTTGTAAATTCCCTGGGGGAGCGACGTCCTCGACCATAACGAAGATGGGGACACCTCCCTGGGGAAACGGGGAAAAGGATCCGCCGGATGCCATCCACCGGTTGTCCAGGGCTCTAGCCAGCAGACTGCAAACCCTTACCGAAGACAGGAACTAGCTGGGAATCCCGCTGGGTCTCAGAAATGGTCCATGATTCTGTAACGTCTGGGACCCCCGCCCTATGCGGGGCTCGATCCCAGACGCCCGTGGTGTGTGTGCGCACGCCAGCACACGGTGTAATGAGACCCATGCGCAGGATTCAGCGAAGCACTGCTTTTATTACATTTAAGACGCGACATAGGGAAACAAACGTAACACTAGACATGGTGTGGTTAACTAAACAAAACAAAACCTAGACCTTAGCTTGGACATGGAACCTAGCAAACAAAACCCCAACAGAAACCACGGTACAGATAACAATCATGGACCAGGACACAAACACAAGGATCCCTATTTATAGGGGTAGACATTAGGGCTAATGGGATACAGGTGACACAATCAGGATAGGAACAATAGGAAGGGCGTAACAAAAGACACACAAAGAAGCAGGCTTCCAAGGTTCACCTGCCAGCGCCTTCTCTGGGCCTGGCAGGGAACTGTCCAGCTGTTCCTGACAATAACCATGTGTAACACCCTCACCGCCTGATGAGGACAGATATTAATCATTAAATCAGAAAGACACATCAGACTCTGAGCTGCTGCTTTCCTCAGAATGGTTTTATTATTTGAATTATTCACATTATTTACATGAATCAATCGGCAATTTACATATTTGCCGATAAAACTTACACGAAAAGAGTTGAAAGAAGAATAAAGAAAAAACCTTACACATTAACCAATATTCTTTAAAAATAATACACATATATCTCCACTCTTTTTTTTACATTAATGTATCTATCCCCTGTTTCTTGCTTATAACAACTTGGGTTCTCACCAGTGTATTTACGTTGTGTTGGTGTGATTATGGAGAAAGGAAGAGGCCAGTTGTGGCTGTGTAAAACACACAGCAGCTCTCTTTTATTTGGATAGGTTTCTCTTCAAAGCAGGCACAATGAGATGAGTAGGCAGACATCCTTTCCAAAAGCAAACAGGTAAATAGGTTCCTTGCAGCTCTAATATGTTGGTGCATGGTACACCTCACCACAACTCACTTTTTTAAAAAGGACAAGACAACACGTGGTAGGTTCATGGTCTAATTCTTGGCCAGTGTTCTGTATGAAAACTGCCTAAACATTTGAAGGCCATTCCTTCGAGGTATTCCAGCTGATGCATTATAAACACTTGCACATCAGATATGTTGATTCTCTTACCTTTCATTAATTTTAGAACTTCCTGTGACCATGCAGACTTGATAGAGTAGCACAAACATAACATGATAATATAAAAAAAAATACCATTGAAATTATAGCAGGTTTAACATAATCAAGAGAAATAATATATTTGCTATAAAATGGATCTACTCACGCCATTCACAAAGAGAAATACAAGGTAATGTGACAATATCAGTAACTAGTGCAGCACGCTTACACAGAAACAGCAATCATTGCCAGCCAAAGTTATTATGAGCAAAGTCACACAATGAACCAGAAATCATCAGAAGCCTCTGGTTGGACAAAGCCCCATAATTTGCAGAGACCCTAGTTTTAGCAAAGTCCAAAACGGAACAGAAGAAGAAAAAAGCTTCAACACTTCACCAGATTAACAAACAGAAGCCTTTATTATTATTATTATTATTATTATTAAGGCCATTGGTTCATGCTCTGCCTGAGGGGCATTGTTGGTGTAAACAAAAACTGTGCCTAGCAGAGGATGGTTTCGATCCATCGACCTCTGGGTTATGGGCCCAGCACGCTTCCGCTGCGCCACTCTGCTCAATGCACACCCCAGATGGGACTCGAACCCACATGCTGAAGTTGGAGGAACACTGCCTGGCTGATGGACCATCATGGAGGGTGGAGTGCTGCTGGGCTGGGGAGTGCTGGTGGCTGAGGGTCCAGGGTCCACAAATGTGGGTTCGGTGTGGGGACCATGCTTGATAGAAGTGCTGGGCTCGATGGGAACAGCGCCAGCTTGTGCAAGTATGCCTAAAATAACATGATGAATAAAATATACATTAACAGTCTACATATATGGCAGAAAAATTTAAGCAATGGGTAAAGAGTTTAGGTGAGATATTTCAGATATAATATACTGAGACATTTTCATGCCAAAGTCTCCTCAGTAACTTGAGTTGGAGAATCTGGAAAAAAGTGATGAGTGTCCACAGGCCTGCATTGGACATTTACTTATCTGTAACATAAAAAAAAGACTGTCAGTTGGCTCATGACCTATAGATTACATGGTATGGCTTTATGTCTTTTCTGTACATACCCTCTGGTGAGGAGCAGGTCTGTCGCCAGCTGCAGAGGGCCACACACCTGTGCTGGAAAACTGCCATGGCCTTACGAGATTTTTGAGGCTTCAGTAGTAGTAGAAAATCTGTTGAAAATCAACAGCCTGGCTCGCAGTCACACTCTAATTCATCCCAAAGGTGTTCTATCAGGTTGCGGTCAGGACTCTGTCCAGGCCAGTCAGGTTTCTCCACACCAAACGTGCTCATTCATCTTTGTGGACCTTGCTAGTTGGAACAGGAAGGAGCCATCCCCAAACTGTTCCCAGAAAGTTGGGTGCATGAATTGGAATGCTGAAGCATTAAGAGTTCCTTTCACTGGAACTAAGGGGCCAAGCACAACCCCTGAAAAACAACACCTGAATACAATGATTTGGAGGGGTGTCCCAAAACTTTAGGCACTATAGTGTACATGAATCAGTAAATAAGCTTTGCATTTGTGAAGTATGAACGGGGCAAAGCAGCTGTGACATATGCTGACATTTGGTTTGTTACAATAACACAGCATTCAGTGATATTTTACTTATCGCACAGCCTGAACAATTTGAGCAAAACAGAATCTACAGGATTAATGACAGATATATGGCACATATGTACAAATTAATTCATAAACAAACAACAACAACAAAAAAAAACATCTAAAATCAGAATTCTGATTAAAGAAAGGTATGGGAACATTACTATAACATTAGTTTGTAGTTTTAAAAAATAATTCCCATTTGGAAAAATTCCTGTGATAAGAGCCTGAAAAAAGTTCTGGAAACAGCTGGACCTACTGTAAAAGCAACTTTGGTGAATATTTGTTGTCAGCAGTAACAAAACGTTTTAAGGACAGTTTGTTAACAACCAGATGTTATGTGTGTGTGTGTGTGTGTGTGTGTGTGTGTGCATGGTGTCCTCACATCACATCCCATTCAGGATGTATTCCTTCCTCTTGTTCAATGTTACCAGATTTGACTTCGGTTGGATTTACCACGAACTTGGCCAACTTTTTCTCAGTGCCAAGAGACTTCTTACTGTCACCACTATGATGTGGCCATATTAATAGTTTTACATACACACACACACACACACACACACACACACATATATATAATATATATATATATATATACACTATATTGCCAAAAGTATTCGCTCACCTACCTTGACTCGCATATGAACTTAAGTGACATCCCATTCCTAATCCATAGGGTTCAGTATGACGTCGGTCCACCCTTTGCAGCTATAACAGCTTCAACTCTTCTGGGAAGGCTGTCCACAAGGTTTAGGAGTGTTTATGGGAATTTTTGACCATTCTTCCAGAAGCGCGTTTGTGAGGTCACACACTGATGTTGGACGAGAAGGTCTGGCTCTCAGTCTCCGCTCTAATTCATCCCAAAGGTGTTCTATCGGGTTGAGGTCAGGACTCTGTGCAGGCCAGTCAAGTTCATCCACACCAGACTCTGTCATCCATGTCTTTATGGACCTTGCTTTGTGCACTGGTGCACAGTCATGTTGGAAGAGGAAGGGGCCAGCTCCAAACTGTTCCCACAAAGTTGGGAGCATGGAATTGTCCAAAATGTCTTGGTATGCTGAAGCATTCAGAGTTCCTTTCACTGGAACTAAGGGGCCAAGCCCAGCTCCTGAAAAACAACCCCACACCATAATCCCCCCTCCACCAAACTTTACACTTGGCACAATGCAGTCAGACAAGTACCGTTCTCCTGGCAACCGCCAAACCCAGACTCGTCCATCAGATTGCCAGATGGAGAAGTGCGATTCGTCACTCCAGAGAACGTGTCTCCACTGCTCTAGAGTCCAGTGGCGGCGTGCTTTACACCACTGCATCCCACGCTTTGCATTGCACTTGGTGATGTATGGCTTGGATGCAGGTGCTCGGCCATGGAAACCCATTCCATGAAGCTCTCTGCGCACTGTTCTTGAGCTAATCTGAAGGCCACATGAAGTTTGGAGGTCTGTAGCGATTGACTCTGCAGAAAGTTGGCGACCTCTTCGCACTATGCGCCTCAGCATCCGCTGACCCCGCTCCGTCAGTTTACGTGGCCTACCACTTCGTGGCTGAGTTGCTGTCGTTCCCAAACACTTCCACATTCTTATAATACAGCTGACAGTTGACTGTGGAATATTTAGGAGCGAGGAAATTTCACGACTGGATTTGTTGCACAGGTGGCATCCTATCACAGTTCCACACTGGAATTCACTGAGCTCCTGAGAGCGACCCATTCTTTCACAAATGTTTGTAAAAACAGTCTGCATGCCTAGGTGCTTGATTTTATACACCTGTGGCCATGGAAGTGATTGGAACACCTGATTCTGATTATTTGGATGGGTGAGCGAATACTTTTGGCAATATAGTATATATATATATATATATATATATATATATATTTATATATATGTGTGTGTGTGTGTGTGTGTGTGTGTTATCAGATAAAATTAATTACTTGTTACTCATGGAAAAGGAAAATAAAAGACAAAGCCCAGAATGTTTGGTAAACAATAAAAATTTCTTCAGAAACTCAGAAACTCGTGATAAACTGGAAAACAAGCAGAGAGACTTATTTCCATTATCTGACAATTGAAGACATTCCAAAAATTGCAAAAAAAACATATTTACAGATTTTTTTTGGTCAACATTTGGGAAATGAATATAATGAAATGTGATGAATGAAAGTAGCAGTACCACTTATACTCTAAAAACAGAATAAAAGAATAAAAATAGTGTTTCATGCGTCACTGCTGATGTACAAACACAATAATATGAATAAATTAGTCTATGAATTCATTTGTACAAGAATTTATGAATGGGATTAATTCACTTGTACTGTAGCAATTTTATGAATCTGTTTTGATCAACACTCAAGGCCTTATTCACACAAGGTTTTGTCCTAGTACTAAACCTATGCTTGTAAACTGGGGAGTTGACATTTTCTTAAGTGGCGAATGAATGATTTTTATTAAGGAACATGACTTGTTCAACAGTACAGGGACTGAGTCTGTCACTTTTTATTTACTACTTCCACTGCCTGTTACAGTATTCTCTCACACTGGACTGAGGCAGCAGGTTTCTTGGCTGGTTTCATGCTAACAGTTTAAAAGCATTGTCTCTATTCACTAGTGAAGCGGATGACTCTCGATATCTGCACTAGGGAATCTCGTCAGAATTCAGATCCGAAGCTTCAGACGTCACATAGCACGTTGCCTTGGAGAGCTTCTGTGACGTGTTTCACTCATCACAAGAAAACTGCGAAGGTGTCGCTATTCAGATTGCATACCAACCTTGGAAGGTAAGGAAGTGTTTCTGATAACTAGCGCTCTAAATTAGCCAACTAGTACACTATAACTAGCGCGCTAACGGAAATGTATATGGTAAGCAGTGAGTAGTAGCTGTAACGATATGCCTCTGTTGTGTTGTTATTTATTCACTTTTTTAAACTTTTATTCTTTATATTTTGGCCTTACTAAACTATTATAAACTACTAAACTAAATATTTGTCGCTGAAAGGAACTCACTACGGTTATTAAATGTAGCACGGAAATGTTTTAAGCTATAGTATGATATTTTTGATCAAACTATCTACGGTCTTAGAACTAGTTAGCGTTTGTGCTCTCGCTCTCTCTGTCTCTCTCTCTCTCTCTCTGTCTGTCTCTCTGTCTCTCTCTCTCTCTCTGTCTGTCTCTCTCTCTCTCTCTCTCTCTCTCTCTCTCTCTCTCTCTGTCTGTCTCTCTCTCTCTCTCTCTCTCTCTCTCTGTCTGTCTCTCTCTCTCTCTCTCTCTCTCTCTCTCTCTCTCTCTCTCTCTGTCTGTCTGTCTGTCTCTCTCTCCCTCTCTCTCTCTCTGTCTGTCTGTCTGTCTCTCTCTCTCTCTCTCTCTGTGGCTAGGTTGTGAACATTGACTAGCTCACTGCTCTTGTCACTACTGTTAGCAATATTGTGGTGAAAACATTGATTTTACAAAGTGCCATCTCCATGTCTTCACAGTGATTTACTGAAAAATGTTGAGGAAACGTACAGGAATAAAAACCAGCAGCCTGGACTTTGATGCACTGGGTAAGAGCGTAGTAATGTGTAAATGAGTTATCAGTGATGAACATGTAGCTGTTATAGTAAAAATGACACGTCTGTGATGTGGTGTGTGTGTGTGTGTGTGTGTGTTACAGAGGAGAAGGCCAGTCTGAAGAGGCAATATAAAATGATGCAGGGTGATTTGGAGGCCAGCAAAATCCATTTCCAGGACATTATCCGCAAGCAGTGGTCAGTCAGATAGTCCCCGATACACATACATGCTGTTTTTTTTCTGAACACTCCACATCTTGAGGGATCTCTGCCTCATAGCTCCTGGGTTCTGGTTCGATCCAGAGCTCAGGTTACTGTCTGTATGGAGTTCTCCTCATGTCTCTGTGGGTTCTTTATGGGTTCTTCAGATTCTTCCTACTGTACAAAGAACATGCCAGTAGTTTGATTGGTGAATCTAAATTGGCTCTATAGGTGCGACTCCATCTACTGGCATGTTTTTGGGAGGTGGGTAGATCCAGGTAGTCCTAGATCATTCCCAGTGTTTCTTGGGATAGACTCCAGATCCACCGCCACCCTGACCAGGATAAAGTGCTGGGAACTTATAGGAACCTCACGTTTTGATTTTGACTCTTTAACATACTCTTGAAGAATATGTTGAATTTTACTTGTACAGTTTTTGTTCCAGTCATAATCACAAAGCATGTTTTTTTTTTTATCATGAAGACTACGATTAATTTAGTTTTATTGTTGATGACAGAATTAATTTCCCACTTTAAATTCTCATTCAATTTGTCATAGTATTCATAATTATTCATGTTATTATCATTTTGTAAACACATCACTCTGTTCACGTGTGTTGCCTGTTAGTCTGGAGGAAAATCAACTGCGTAAGGAGTGCAAGAAATTGGAGGAGAAACTGCGTGTGCCTCAGAGTCAGCGGCTCAGGCAGGCTGACATCCGCTGTGTCCAGCAGCTCCGGGCTCTCCTGAAGCGCCGCGACGAGCTCGACAAGTGTGTGGAAAAAGAGAGACTCATTCAAGTAAAGCTTGAGCAAAAGGTGATGACCTTCAGACATCACACACACACACAGCAAACATACACAATAAAGTCACATGCTGTTCATTTAGCAGCATCCTGTTTTCAATATTATGCCACACATATCAATATTATACCTTGTCTAGACAGTGTGTATGTCTTTGAAGGACTACACATTTTATCCTAACATTGATTTTAAAGAGCCTTAAAAAGTATGTTTTGTGACAAACTTGACTGTATTTGAACAGATCCAGAGTGTTCAGAAGAAACTGGAAGAGCATAAGCGGAAGGCTCACGCTCGCCACACTGAAGAGGTCACTCACAAGCTGGAAAATAAACTGGAACGCGTGAGTTAGAGTTGTTAGATTCTGTGTTACAAACAGGTCATAAGGTGCATCTCAAGTCACATAGTAGGCTATTTCACACCATTTTGTAGCATAAATAAGTTGAGTTGTGTATCCACACTACAAATTCCATCAAGACGAAGTGATGCACTTATTCACCAAAATAAAAACAAAGTGTGGAATGTTGGTCACTTCATGCCCTCAACCCTCACAGCTACCAGGCGCTGAGACTGGACACTGCGGTGGACAAGACATCTTACAGATGTCTTTTAAATTAGTGAGCTCTTTCTGTGAGCTAAGAGCAAAAGCTGGCCTAGTGGAAAACTACAGCTAAGTAACGCAAATGTGCAAACAAGTTAAACATGGCAACCTTTGCAGCCACACAATAAAATAGAACAAACTGTAAAGCAGGAAGCTGTGAAAAACATTGCATACCCTCGGGTCAGACTGAAGAAGATAATTTAGCAACACAATATAGATGCAGAGTCACTGTTACCACCCTATAGTTGATTATTTTCCCAAAACTGCATATCACAGCAATCTTCCCTGTGAAATAATATGGTATAAATATCAGCTACTAACTCCAACCTTTTAGCGTGACTGTAAAGCAGGGTTTTATTTGTTTTTTAAAAGTTGTAATATTTACCTCTGTAAACTTTTTTCTTGTCCTTCATTTACCCACCTACAGACTCTCATTCGCCACAACAAGAAGGTGGTGAAGAAACATCAGCTGAAAGAGGAGATAGAGAAGCTGCAAAAGGACCATGTTCATTTCCAGCAGCTGCACCACTGTCAGCATGAGGTCAGAGCTTATAGTGTGACTAGGGTCAGGATTTAATCACATGCATGAGAAGCCTGTGGTTAACGCAGGAGATGTTCTCTTTTACAGGAGCTTCAGAAAGTCCAGCAGGAGATTGCTGAACTCATGACCATGATAGAGGAAGAACATGATGTCAGGTGAACTGAATTTACTGCATTTATTTACATGTATGAGTACCATGTGGACAGGATTCACTTTTTGCTAAACGAAAATAGATAGTAAAATGTTTATGTTTATGGTGTTTTAAGTGTTACACCAGCACTGTAGAATTCTCAAATCTAATTGGACAGAAAGTGTTGATTAATTTTCTATAAGAGCTGCCCTTCATATGAAAATCACAGATCTGTATTAATCATTCTGATCCCTCCAATAATCAGATGAATGATCATATTATAGTTATTATTATTATTATTATTACTATTATTATTGTTCGTGTGTATGTAAACAGGCTCTGTGTTTTTTGTGTGATGTTCAGGGAGAAAATACTGACAAAACTGGAGAATTTGAAGGAGAAGAATGAGAAGAATAAGAAGAAACGGCTTCAACAAATCGCTGAGGTGGATGAGCTGAAGAGGCAGCTTGAAGTGGAGCAACGTCTTGATAAGTTCATAGAAACTAAGTGTCGTGAGAGGAAAGGACTGGAGGAGGCACAACTCAGACGCGGTGAGAGCTCAAAAATATTGGCACCTTTGGTAAAAAAGTTATTTCATGGTCTAGTTAAGTCTCTCATTGGAAATATGAGAGAAATTTAAGCTTATTTGAAGTTATTCTGAAGAAAATATAAAACACTTAATGACTTAATATCATTCCTATAATGCCTGATGATGAAGTTTCCTCATTATTTAATCATCTAATCTTCACCTTGTTGAAGAAAGAGCATTGGGAATTGACCTTTGTGTCACTCTATATTTATTCCCCAGTAAAACAGGAAGTCATGGTTCTCTTATGACATCCTAATCACTCATAGCCAAATGAAAGAGTAAAGTGTATAATGCAGCCTTGCTTGAGTTAAGGTTTATTTACAAGAATTTGTAAGAATAGCAATAAGGTGTATAACTACAGGGTTTTAATTTTTCTTGGAAATTTATTTGAGTGAAATGTTGGAGAAGTGACAGATTAAGCTTATTAACCATTTATAATTGTTTTACCCAACATTACAAAGAGTGGCAATAATTCTAGAGCTGACTGTTTTAGATTATATTATTTACCTAGTTCAGTTAACCAGACTAATATAGTTGGAAACTTGGATGATGATGATGATGATGATGATGATTGCAGAAATGAAGAAGCAGCAGTTGATCAAATTAGAGAATGAAGCATTAGAGGACCTTTTCCGCCGGCTCAGGGAGGTGACCGGCGAGGAAGATTTGGAAATGCTCGTGACCAAATGTTTACAGCGTGAGTCAGCTCTGTCTAATCTCCATCTAATTTCAGATGATTAATGCTTCAGATTGGATCTGTAATAAAGGTTGTGTCTAATTTAACCTGGTTGCTGTATAACATTGTGTATTGTTTACAGGTGAAGAAAAGTTCATCTTTTACTATAGATACCTTACTGAGCAAAGAAGAGAGATTGAGGATTTGAAAGCTGAAATCAGATCGGTAAGTCAAAATCAACATTTTTTACTATTTTTCCAGTAATCTAAATATACCTGATCAGCCAGGAGATGAAGCTAACAAAGTCAGTGTAACTAAGAAATAATAGATAATTTCCAAATCAGCATTTTGTTCACTGAATGTAAAAACCATGACAACATGTGACTTCAGACTCAGATAAGATGTGTTTAA
This sequence comes from Hemibagrus wyckioides, assembly GCF_019097595.1. NCBI lineage: Eukaryota > Metazoa > Chordata > Actinopteri > Siluriformes > Bagridae > Hemibagrus > Hemibagrus wyckioides. The sequence goes on from NC_080725.1 coordinate 16,019,387, forward strand.
TTTAAATACCTAAATAAGTACAATTTATTCATGGAAGGTTGACCTTAATTGCTGTACGTAAATAAGAGCATAAAAATATAAGTGAACAATAGAAATGACATGGAAATTTTTAAAAACAAATCTGAATCTGACCCATCTGAAGTCATCACCTCTTTTTATGTTCATATGAAACATCACAAACACGCTTATCCGAAAATAGCTCACTGTGTGTTCCTGTTCCCTGATCCAGACAAAAGAGGAGATGGAGAAGTTGAGAGATCGGAGATCGGAAGAACCCCCCACCCTCAATCAGCAGAGAGACATTGAATCTCAGATCCAGGAACTCACTGAGATCCTGGATCAGCTTAATACAGGTGAGACAAGGAGGTGCTGACTAAATAATATGTAAACAAGTGCTCTAGCACATACTGCAAGTGCACAAGATCTATACCTAAATGCTGAGTTGTGTAGAGTTGTGCAGTGTATAGAAAACAGGGTTTTGTTATTTCACTGGATTTATAATTTACAAGCACAAGTAAAAAGAAATTGAGATTTTGGGTAAAACAGATACAGTGCAAGTTTTTTTTTAATGAGATCCTTAGAACATGTAAAAAAGGTTTTTGTTTCACACATTTTTGTGTGTGTGTGTGTGTGTGTTAATGTAGGGGTGAGCGACTTGTATCATGAGATCGGTTGCGATCCTCCGTTGGACAAAGTGCTCAGTTGTCCAGGTTGGCTTAAAGACTCCAGCCTTACAATTCACCTGAGGCTACTGGCCCAGAAAACCAGTGAGCTGGTCGCTGTCCAGAATTTCATCAAATTCAAGGTACAGTAACGATGAAACAAGATCCACGTGTCCAACATTTCTTGTTTTTAGTGAGATCGTCTCTTGCACCTGGTTTGAATAGGATTAGGACTTTTTGATTCACAGCGCCGTGTTTTTTACTTTTTATATTCTAATCTCTGTGTATTTGTGAGGTGTAAAATAGTAAGTGGTGTAATCAAAATATGTTAAAAGATATGTTAAAATACATTTAAAGCCGCTCTGCTATTAAGAATGTTGACGTTCTGAGTTTGATCACTTAGTGTCACTCTGATGTAAATCCAGCGCTTAGCTTCAGATCTGTTCCTCTTCCATCTTTTCACACCATAATTCTGTTAATTCTATAGTCTTGCATTCATTTTACTCACATTCTAAATAAGAGGACATCAGCAGGACAAATATTAACAATTAGAGGAGATTTCAGGAATGCAGTCAGGAAATTTTCATTTTCCAGGAATCAGTAAAAACTGTTGTGTGAAATTAATCACATCTCCACTCTCTCCACTTCTAAAAATATTTTAAAAACCAAACTGACGCAAGATAAACTTTTAATCTACAAACTTCACATATAAAGCTACTCACTTCAATTAAAGTGTAATGGTGGCAATCAGTATTATTTCTTTCTTTTTTTATTATACTGTATTAGATAATATAAGATAGCTTTCATCCCATAGTTGAGAGAGTAAAGGAGACAAAGTTTGTCCTCCTATTGTACAGGGTTTTGATGTATTTGATATGTCTCTGTTTACGGCAGATTCGGGTCAGTAGGAGTTTTGTTCTAGTTCGGACAGCTCAGACTGAGTTATCTGTGTTGTTTTCTCTTAACAGGATCAGGATCAGGAACTAGCTCAGGTGCCGGCTCTTGTCGTTCAGCCTCCTGCCGAGCAGCCTCTTGAATTTAGGTAAGTGTGTCAAGACTGTAAGGCTGAAAATGTTAAGTTACGTCTTACAGGTGATTTTTTTTCATCATGCTCATCATGATTTTCTCTGACTTTCTTTGTATTCATGTTAGTAAGTTGATAAATGCCAATCAGACTTGTATTACCAAGCCTGTTCTTAACACAACTGATTTGCATTTGCCCCCAAATTATAATAAATAATATTAATTTATTTACCAATTATATTTACAGTTCAATGATATACAATTCATACAATATTTATAAATATTTAAATACAATTCAGTACAATTATAATTTACACAGACTAAAAAAACCTCAGGATTTGTGCATGACCAAGTTATGTTTATACTCCAGTGATATGGATCAAGTGAGTATCCCCGATTATGACAAGCGACCTTTGACCCTGGAAGAACTTCGCCAGTTCGTTACGAAAATGGTAAGAAAACACAAACACACATACACACACACTTATACACACACACACACTTATACACACATACACACACACACACAGGAAGTAGTCTTTGGTTTAATCACGTTACATGGTGCTTTGGTTTTAAGTTTTAAACTGTGTCTCTGTGCAGATTCTTGAAAAAGAAAAAGTGAAGCGTGAGGCAAGGGTCAAGAGGGCCCGGCTTAAGAAAAGTCAGGGCTCTGTCCATCCAAAGACCCTCACCCAGTGAAAAATGAGACTGGTCCCACCATCTCTGAGGGTAAAGCCACTGACTGTCTTCAAACAACGTCTGAAGAACTACCATTTCCAGAAGCACTTAAACTTTCTTTCCCTGTTTTTATGTATTGTCACAGTATATGTTAAAGAAATAAAAACACCAATTTTAGGCTAATGGTATCCTAAGTCTGTAACCTATTGAACCAATGTTAATGTATTCAATGATAGAGACTTAAAGCACTTTTGTACTTCGCTCTGACGCTTCTGCCAAATGCCAGAAATGTAAATGTAAAAGTGAAAAGCCAGAGGTCTGTCCATCCAAAGACAGCCCCATTGTAAGAACTCGCTGGATGCGGGAGAGTTAGAATCCATATGCGGATCTTTATTGAAATCAACAGGCAGAATCGTAAACGGCAAGGCAGGCAAAAAGGCCAAAACCGGAAAGCAATAACTAGGCAAACAAAACCAAAACAGAAACTGAGAATCGAAGAATCAGGAAAAAAGGCAAACACACGCCTCCCATTCCACAGCGTGGTTCGAGGTGCTGGAATAAATTAGTCGTGCTGCTTCCTTTAGTTGCCACAAACTTCAGACATATTTTACAGCGGGCTTTGGCTTGTTTAACGTCTGAAGTTGCAAACCCGAACCATTTCCATGCAATTGAAGAAACCGCACCTCTCTTGGAAACAAGCTGCTTGGTTTCGTCAGCGCATGCTGCCATGTTGTATTTAGTACTTCCCAAGTGTAAATCACAGAGAGGCGTCGCAAAACTACGGAAGCTCGCTGCGCCAAACCAAAAGTGAAATCGTAAAATCGATTTTCGTTTTTTCAACATCGACATTTTCAAATTAATTCAAATTAATTTCGACAAATTCGAATTAATCGATAATGACGATTAATCGCGCAGCTCTACATGAACACAGTCAATATTCCGGCGAGGGCTCCCTCTGGCGGTCTGGACCTGTGAACACCGTGACAGAACCCCCCCCCTCTAGGAACACCTCCAGGTGCTCTACGCCGGGGGTGACCCCTGGAACGAGGAGCGGGCCTGTTGGGGAATTTAAGGTGGAACTCCTCGGTGAGGGCTGGGTCCAGGATATCCGAAGCGTTCACCCAGCAGTGCTCCTCCGGGCCATACCCTAACGGGCCATAGGCTAACGCGCCATCGATGTCCAGGGGCGGGGGCGGTTCCAGAGGTGAAGGGGTGGAGCCGGTGGGTTTGTGATAGGGTTTGAGCAGGGACATGTGGAAAGTAGCCAAGATGCAGTAGGTTGGGGGTCTAAGTTGAGTCTAAGATTCTTAGTGGATAACCATACCTTCTGGCCCACTTGGTATTCATGCTGAGGGCGTCGCCAGCAGTTCGCCTGGATCTCCTGTCTCCTCACCGCCCGCTGAAGTCTCACATGAGCCCGTTCCCAGGCCACCTGACTTCTTCTAGACCAGTCCTCCACACTCGGGACACAAGACGGTTCTCCAGACCAGGGGAATAGTGGAGGCTGGTAGCCTAGAATACATTGAAATGGAGTCAGCCCAGTGGATGAATGACGTAAAGAATTCTGGGCATGTTTTTATGAAAACTGTGTTCTTTAAAATGATATTTGTAAGATTACGTTAAAAAACAACAACAATTAATTCCATATTCATAGTTTGAAAAATCTTACACTGATTGTCTGTATCCTTGAGGAAACAATTTTCCTCCAGGTTTTTTTTTTTTTAAAAAACTAATGATCATGTCAAAGCTTTTTAGTCTAACGATGATATTTAATTTATTTAATTACAAACATCGGTGTTGTTTAAAGTTAATAAAAATGGAATTGATCACAACAGTGGGTTTATTTGTGAACACTGCTAGACAATCATATAAAAGCCAGCAAATGGATAACTAACGCCTGGGACCCCCGCCCTATGCGGGGCTCGACCCCAGACGCCCGTGGTGTGTGTGCGCACGCCAGCACACGGTGTAATGAGACCCATGCGCAGGATTCAGCGAAGCACTGCTTACACTGATAACAATCATGGACCAGGACACAAACACAAGGATCCCTATTTATAGGGGTAGACATTAGGGCTAATGGGATACAGGTGACACAATCAGGATAGGAACAATAGGAAGGGCGTAACAAAAGACACACAAAGAAGCAGGCTTCCAAGGTTCACCTGCCAGCGCCCTCTCTGGGCCTGGCAGGGAACTGTCCAGCTGTTCCTGACATAACCCCCTCCTCTAAGGCGCAGCTCCCGAAGCGCCCAACCTCCGCCTAGGGGACGCCTCAGGAGTAGGCGGAAGATGTAGTTCATAGAGGGGAGATGCAAGGCCTGATGTAGTTCATAAATGCAGTCTATGGCGATGCCCCAGGTCCCAGGGGTAAGTTGACATCCGGCCCTAGAAAAAAAACGGGAGGGAAGCGTCTTCCACCCGTGGTGCCGAGCGACGTTCTCCACGGAAACTCCATCGCGGAGCGGCGTCCCCGGCTGACAAGGTGGTGGAAGCCCGCCTCCAGTGGGACCGATAAAAAGGGGGTGTCCCCCATGGCCTGAAGTCGAGTGACGTCCTCCTTGTAAATTCCCTGGGGGAGCGACGTCCTCGACCATAACGAAGATGGGGACACCTCCCTGGGGAAACGGGGAAAAGGATCCGCCGGATGCCATCCACCGGTTGTCCAGGGCTCTAGCCAGCAGACTGCAAACCCTTACCGAAGACAGGAACTAGCTGGGAATCCCGCTGGGTCTCAGAAATGGTCCATGATTCTGTAACGTCTGGGACCCCCGCCCTATGCGGGGCTCGATCCCAGACGCCCGTGGTGTGTGTGCGCACGCCAGCACACGGTGTAATGAGACCCATGCGCAGGATTCAGCGAAGCACTGCTTTTATTACATTTAAGACGCGACATAGGGAAACAAACGTAACACTAGACATGGTGTGGTTAACTAAACAAAACAAAACCTAGACCTTAGCTTGGACATGGAACCTAGCAAACAAAACCCCAACAGAAACCACGGTACAGATAACAATCATGGACCAGGACACAAACACAAGGATCCCTATTTATAGGGGTAGACATTAGGGCTAATGGGATACAGGTGACACAATCAGGATAGGAACAATAGGAAGGGCGTAACAAAAGACACACAAAGAAGCAGGCTTCCAAGGTTCACCTGCCAGCGCCTTCTCTGGGCCTGGCAGGGAACTGTCCAGCTGTTCCTGACAATAACCATGTGTAACACCCTCACCGCCTGATGAGGACAGATATTAATCATTAAATCAGAAAGACACATCAGACTCTGAGCTGCTGCTTTCCTCAGAATGGTTTTATTATTTGAATTATTCACATTTGTTTTGCATTATTTACATGAATCAATCGGCAATTTACATATTTGCCGATAAAACTTACACGAAAAGAGTTGAAAGAAGAATAAAGAAAAAACCTTACACATTAACCAATATTCTTTAAAAATAATACACATATATCTCCACTCTTTTTTTTACATTAATGTATCTATCCCCTGTTTCTTGCTTATAACAACTTGGGTTCTCACCAGTGTATTTACGTTGTGTTGGTGTGATTATGGAGAAAGGAAGAGGCCAGTTGTGGCTGTGTAAAACACACAGCAGCTCTCTTTTATTTGGATAGGTTTCTCTTCAAAGCAGGCACAATGAGATGAGTAGGCAGACATCCTTTCCAAAAGCAAACAGGTAAATAGGTTCCTTGCAGCTCTAATATGTTGGTGCATGGTACACCTCACCACAACTCACTTTTTTAAAAAGGACAAGACAACACGTGGTAGGTTCATGGTCTAATTCTTGGCCAGTGTTCTGTATGAAAACTGCCTAAACATTTGAAGGCCATTCCTTCGAGGTATTCCAGCTGATGCATTATAAACACTTGCACTTCAGATATGTTGATTCTATTACCTTTCATTAATTTTAGAACTTCCTGTGACCATGCAGACTTGATAGAGTACCACAAACATAACATGATAATATAAAAAAAGTACCATTGAAATTATAGCAGGTTTAACATAATCAAGAGAAATAATATATTTGCAATAAAATGGATCTACTCACGCCATTCACAAAGAGAAATACAAGGTAATGTGACAATATCAGTAACTAGTGCAGCACGCTTACACAGAAACAGCAATCATTGCCAGCCAAAGTTATTATGAGCAAAGTCACACAATGAACCAGAAGCCTCTGGTTGGACAAAGCCCCATAATTTGCAGAGACCCTAGTTTTAGCAAAGTCCAAAACGGAACAGAAGAAGAAAAAAGCTTCAACACTTCACCAGATTAACAAACAGAAGCCTTTATTATTATTATTATTATTATTAAGGCCATTGGTTCATGCTCTGCCTGAGGGGCATTGTTGGTGTAAACAAAAACTGTGCCTAGCAGAGGATGGTTTCGATCCATCGACCTCTGGGTTATGGGCCCAGCACGCTTCCGCTGTGCCACTCTGCTCAATGCACACCCCAGATGGGACTCGAACCCACAACCCCTGGCTTAGGAGGCCAGTGCCTTATCCATTAGGCTAGATTAATATGTAATCTAAGAATACAAAAGCTATAGGCAACATATCTATATTTTCTATATTTCTTTCGTCATCGTCTGTCACTGGACAATAAATTCTGGCCTTGTCCTGGCTATGTCCAGTTGCTGATGTCCAATAACGTCCACACTTTCTGCAAGTGCTGGCCTTCCACTCACCTAATGTATGCATGTGGTTGACGTGGCAGAGGTGGTTGAAATGCTGAAGTTGGAGGAACACTGCCTGGCTGATGGACCATCATGGAGGGTGGAGTGCTGCTGGGCTGGGGAGTGCTGGTGGCTGAGGGTCCAGGGTCCACAAATGTGGGTTCGGTGTGGGGACCATGCTTGATAGAAGTGCTGGGCTCGATGGGAACAGCGCCAGCTTGTGCAAGTATGCCTAAAACAACATGATGAATAAAATATACATTAACAGTCTACATATATGGCAGAAAAATTTAAGCCATGGGTAAAGAGTTTAGGTGAGATATTTCAGATATAATATACTGAGACATTTTCATGCCAAAGTCTCCTCAGTAACTTGAGTTGGAGAATCTGGAAAAAAGTGATGAGTGTCCACAGGCCTGCATTGGACATTTACTTATCTGTAACATTAAAAAAAGACTGTCAGTTGGCACATGACCTATATGTAACCAGGTGATATTTAGAGGGGGTCTGGATATTCACAATATTACTGATGTGTATATAGCTGCAGACAAATAAGAGAGCCCCTTTAAGAGTTGGTGGGTGACGTCATCGCGTGTACGTGCACATGCGCAATCGCGCAATTAAGAAGTTATAGAGTAAGCTACAGGTGGTCGCGGTTTCTTTTACGAGTTTATTCTAACACTATCCAGGGAGCTGGATGTTGACACAGGATTGTGTTGATTAGCGAGTGTGGCTAAGTTGATGCGCCACGCGTTTAGACGAGGCCTGGTAGCGCAGGGGTGATTATATTAGTGTACACCGTTAGGAACATCGGGAAAAGTGAGTAATGTTAACCATTATAATATTTTGGTGATGTAAGTGTATTGTGTGAGTGTCATTGTAATGTAACTATTAGTGCACTTCTAAGATGTTTTGTTTTCTTCCTAGAGTGCCACTACCGTATTGTTAGTATTGTTAGTGTTGTTAGTATTATTACTGTGGGAATTATTGCTCTTTCTGTTTAATTATGGTAAGGAAACAAGGACAAATTTGTGTTTTCCTTCATTTATAATGGGAGTCATTTATTGTTTAGAACAGAAGTAATTCTGACGCTGTACTTTGGTTTATTTGTTTCCTTTTTTTCCCCTTTTCTGTTCAGTTAAATACAAATGAAATGTAGACTCCTAACCAATCACATGGAATAAATTGTGAACCCCATCGGATTTTTTTTGTGGAACCTGTGTTTTATTTTCCTACGGCCACATTTTGGTACCAGGAGTGGGGTATTCCAACAGAGTTAGGAGAGTCAGTGTTGTTGTGTGTGTAATGTAAAGTGCAGTATATGATACGGTAGTGGTGAAGAGTGGACGGAAGATTCCTGGGGGCGGATCATCGTGAAGCATCACAGAGACAGCAAGATCTTATCAGCTGGATGGACTTTTCAACAACTGTTACATCAGACCAGTAGGTCTTTGAGCACTTATCAGTGTCAGATCTTTGTAAAAAAAAAATTAATGATTTGATTTCACCATGTTGGCCCCAGATGATGACCACAGTGTGGCTAATCTAACAGAACAAATTAGAGAGTTGCAGAGTAAACATGAACAAGCAATGGCTGCGATTTCTTCCCTGAATCAGACATCCTATGTGTATGTTCCTAGAGAAAGGCACATACTACCATATTGTGGTGATCTAGAAAAAGATGGCAGGTCTGTTGATGATTTTATAGAGGAAGTCGAGCGGGTGCTGCGTGCTAGACATCAGTCTGTCCAAGATCAGTATGACTTTGTGATGTCTTTGTTACGGGCCCAGCCTTAGAAGAGGTTCGCCTTCGTAGTGTTACTGATGATGAGATTGCCGATTTGTTTGAGTGCCTTAGGGAGGCTTTTAGGGACAAACGTAGCACACCTCAGCTCCTACACAGTTTCTATAGTAGAAAACAATTAGAGGGGGAAAGTATACGAGATTTCTCTCATGCCCTGTCACAAGCTCTCAACTGGATTGTAAAATGTTCCCCAGATTATATCGCAAATGGGAGAGTAGCATTAAGGGATCAGTTTGTTGAAGGTGTCCGTGATCCATCCCTCCGAAGGGAGCTTCGAAAGTTTGTGAGAGACCATCCTAGGTGTACAATGATGGATGTGAGAGATGAAGCGCAGCTTTGGGCTGCAGAAGAGTCCTCAGCTAGTTCAAAGACTAGCAAGTCACGCTATGGTAGTAATATGACACAGTGTTCGGCTCTCAGAGTCCAAGAAAAGAAACCTGTCACCTTGGAGGATGTTCTTGATGTGGTAGCCGAGCAGGGAAAGGCAACTAGTGAACTGACTCAAGTTGTGAAGCGTCTGTCTGTCAGAAATAGTGCAAGTTTGGAGGCCCCTAGGCCTAGGTCCCAACCAAAATTCACTGAAGATGGGAAACCAATATGTTTCAGATGTCAAGTTGCTGGACATGTGGCAAAGAATTGTCCACAAAGACAGAGCTCTAGAGCAGTGAAGCCTGTATCGTCTGACTCGCAAGGAAACAAGAGTCCCCAGGTTGTTGGGAGTCGAGCGATTCAGGGTGGGCGGACAGACTCGAAAGATGCACTCCCAGCCTGTGACCAGTTGTTGCAACGTGCTGTTGGTACATGTCCTGTGGTAGAGCTTTCAATTGGTGGTATCACCACTAAAGGCCTTTTAGACACAGGTAGTCAGGTGAGCACAATAACTGAGCAGTTTTTTAGAGCGCATTTGTGTGGTACAGATGATGACATCCTCTCCACGGCTGGTTGGCTCAAACTCACAGCAGCCAACGGGCTTGACATACCCTACCTGGGTTACTTAGAGCTTGCAGTAGAGACAATGGGGATTAAAATGGGTGATTGTGGTTTTCTAGTGGTCAAAGATATCTCAAGCCCTGGAAACACAGTACCTTGCATTATAGGAATGAATATAATCAGTAGATGTAGACAACTTGCTCAAGCAGAGTTCAACACCACCTTAGGGGGAAAATTAGATTCCGATTGGATGCATGTTTTTCAGAAAGTACATACATGTGCTGTAAATCGGAAACCTGTTGTTCGTATAGCTGGAAAATGGATGGAACACATACCTGCAGAATCTGTTGTGACAATTCCAATGAAGGGCTTCAGAAGTGGTGTTGGGGAGGAAAGTCCTCTGTTGTTAGAGCCTCTTAGCACTCCTTTGCCGGGAGGTTTGATAGTCATTCCCTCCCTCGTTGATGCACACTGTAACTGCATACCTGTCAAAATTCTGAATCGCTCTCAGGAGGATGTTTGGTTATCACCCAGAACTCGCTTAGGTACTCTGTCAAGGGTAGAGGGCATAGACAGTTTACAGCAGTATGAGGTGCAGTTTCGAAGGATTTCTGCCGATCTTGAACAGGTGACTTTAAATATGAAGAGTGGACAAAGCAGAGATCGGGTGAAGGACATCTTGGATAAGGTTGATGTAGGTGGAAGTGAGTATGAGCAAACTCAGCTTAGGTCATTGTTGGCAAAGTATGTTGATATCTTTGCCCTCACTGAGGAAGACCTAGGTTATACAGACCAGATTACACATGGAATTCATCTAACCGATGATGAGCCTGTCACCCAGCCCTACCGTCGCATTCCTCCTAATCAGTATGAAGAAGTAAAGGATCACATCTCACGCCTGGTAAAGAAAGGAGTCATACAAGAGAGTAATAGTGCCTATGCTTCCCCAATTGTGCTGGTACGTACTTTCCATTACCCCGTATCGATGAGAGCTTTGATGCTCTGCAGGGGGCATGTTATTTTTCGACAATTGATTTAGCAAGTGGCTATCATCAGGTGGCTGTGGCAGAAGGAGACAGACACAAGACGGCATTCTCAACTCCTTTTGGGCTCTATGAATTTTTGCGTATGCCTTTCGGGGTCTGCAATGGACCTGCAACCTTCCAAAGGCTGATGCAGGCCACTATGAATGATCTTGTTTTCCAGATTTTGTTAGTGTACCTGGATGATATTTTGGTATATTCCTCAACATTCCAGGAGCACTTGGTAAGGCTGGAAACTGTACTGAAGAGGCTGAAGGACACTGGTCTCAAGGTCAAGTTAGACAAATGTCACTTTCTTCAGACAGAGGTAGTGTTCTTGGGACATCGAATTTCTGCCGATGGTATTGGCACAGGCCCTATGAAAGTAGCAGTTATAAGACAGTGGCCAGTTCCATCTACACTGAAGGAATTGAGATCATTCCTTGGACTTTGCAGTTATTACAGACGATTCATTCAGGGGTTCTCGAAGATCGCTGGCCCACTTCATGATGTGGTAAATTCATGTCTGACCAATAAAAGCTCCCGCAGAATTGTTGTCTTTTTGGGGAGACGGTGGACTGAAGAATGTCAAACAGCTTTTGATACACTCAAGGATAAGATCACTAGTGCACCTATTTTTGCACTATTGTTGAAAATAGTTTGTTGTTGGGCAATTGTTGAAAAGTTTCGGGGTTATTTGTTGGGGTCCAGATTTACTGTGATAACTGACAATAATCCTTTATGCCACTTAGACAGCAAAGTTTGGAGCGATAGAACGGAGATGGGTTTCACAGCTGTCTGTCTTTGATTTTGATGTGCAGTATCGTCCGGGGTATCGAAACACAGTAGCGGATGCACTGTCTAGGCAGCCATTTGCAGGGGAGCCTGACCCAGTCTCGGAGGACGCCGAGAATGATGGGTGTGTAGCGGTCTGTGGTTGGATTCATCGTGGTACAGACTTGGATGTGGCACTTGTGGCAGCTGGGACGAGCAGCTGTAAAGTGAGGCAAATGCGAGCTGCTGTGGTGTCCAACACTAATGATGGTAGTCCTCGAGGTCAGGGAAATACCCCTACGTTTCCATGTTACTCAACTGATGAATTAATGGTTCTTCAACAGAAAGACTTGGTGATTAGTGGGTTCAGAGAATGAAATCCTTCTTGGCTTCTAGACCCCTGGAGGTGATTGCTGTAGATTTTACAGTGCTGGAGCCCGCATCTGATGGTCAAGAAAATGTTCTGATAATCACTGATATTTTCACAAAGTTCAATCAGGCCTTTCCTACACGAGATCAGAAAGCAGACACCACTGCCAAGGTACTACTTAGGGAATGGTTCATGAGATATGGTGTCCCAGCACGGCTACATTCTGATCAAGGCCGTAACTTTGAGAGTGAAGTGGTGGCCGTACTTTGTAAGCTTTATGGGGTGAAAAAGAGCTGCACTACTCCATACCACCCTACTGGCAATGCTCAGTGTGAACGGTTCAGTAGGACTCTACATGACCTGTTGAGGACGTTGCCACCTGAAAAGAAACGCCATTGGCCAGAATACCTGCCAGAGTTGGTTTATGCATATAATGCCACACCTCATGCGACTACTGGATATTCGCCATATTATTTATTGTTTGGCACTGATCCTTACCTCCCAGTGGACGCCCTACTGGGACAAGAGCAGGGTGTAGACCAGAAACATGACTGGCTGTTGGTCCACCAAAAGCGTCTGACTGATGCACATGTCAAGGCTAGGGAATACTCTGAACAGAAGGCTGCTGAGCGCATTTCCTTGCACAAGGATAAAGTCTATTGCCCGAAAATCGAGATCGGTGCACTGGTGTACCTGAGGAACCGGCCAGTAGGCCGTAAAAAAATCCAGGATGCCTGGGGACCAGTTATATATCGGGCAGTAGGGGTCCTGGACAACACCTACACAGTAGAGCCTTTAGAAGGAGGGCCTATAAAGAGGGTTAACCGAGTTGACATCAGGCCGTGTGTGAGTATTCCTACTCCTGCCCCCAGGAGAAGGAGTAAGGCGCAAGATGAGAAGTCAGAGTGTCCAGGTGAAGTAGAGTCTGAGGATTTAGATTCAGAGGTTGTGGTTCTGAGGAAGGAGGCCTCTCATGCACCTGCAGTAAGAGATCTAAGCCCCCAGTTGGTTGGTCGACAAAGTATTGAGCATGAGTCTGACGGGTTACTTAGTGTAGAATTGGGTGACTCTGACGGTGACAATGTTCCATCAGAGCCTGCTGAGGCTTTGAGGACTAAGGAAAGACTGGGGAAAGCCACTGGTGTGTTAACTCTTCCTGTCCCTGCACCACGCAGACATAGTAAAAGACCTAATGCAGGACAGCATTCAAATGTGCACCATGAGCCAAGGTCAGTTGTAGATCGTAGTGCAATAAGTCCGGCAGCACTTACACAGATATTAGCTGATTTGAGTTCTGTTTTATTCCGGGAAGCGGTGAAAGAAGTTAAGAGTACTATGTTTGTAACTGAGTAATCGAGGACACTTACCCTGATGCAGGGGAGAATGTAACCAGGTGATATTTAGAGGGGGTCTGGATATTCACAATATTACTGATGTGTATATAGCTGCAGACAAATAAGAGAGCCCCTTTAAGAGTTGGTGGGTGACGTCATCGCGTGTACGTGCACATGCGCAATCGCGCAATTAAGAAGTTATAGAGTAAGCTACAGGTGGTCGCGGTTTCTTTTACGAGTTTATTCTAACACTATCCAGGGAGCTGGATGTTGACACAGGATTGTGTTGATTAGCGAGTGTGGCTAAGTTGATGCGCCACGCGTTTAGACGAGGCCTGGTAGCGCAGGGGTGATTATATTAGTGTACACCGTTAGGAACATCGGGAAAAGTGAGTAATGTTAACCATTATAATATTTTGGTGATGTAAGTGTATTGTGTGAGTGTCATTGTAATGTAACTATTAGTGCACTTCTAAGATGTTTTGTTTTCTTCCTAGAGTGCCACTACCGTATTGTTAGTATTGTTAGTGTTGTTAGTATTATTACTGTGGGAATTATTGCTCTTTCTGTTTAATTATGGTAAGGAAACAAGGACAAATTTGTGTTTTCCTTCATTTATAATGGGAGTCATTTATTGTTTAGAACAGAAGTAATTCTGACGCTGTACTTTGGTTTATTTGTTTCCTTTTTTTCCCCTTTTCTGTTCAGTTAAATACAAATGAAATGTAGACTCCTAACCAATCACATGGAATAAATTGTGAACCCCATCGGATTTTTTTTGTGGAACCTGTGTTTTATTTTCCTACGGCCACATATAGATTACATGGTATGGCTTTATGTCTTTTCTATACATACCCTCTGGTGAGGAGCAGGTCTGTCGCCAGCTGCAGAGGGCCACACACCTGTGCTGGAAAGTGTCCATTATCTGACAATTGAAGACATTCCAAAAATTGCAAAAAAACATATTTACAGATTTTTTTTGGTCAACATTTGGGAAATGAATATAATGAAATGTGATGAATGAAAGTAGCAGTACCACTTATACTCTAAAAACAGAATAAAAGAATAAAAATAGTGTTTCATGCGTCACTGCTGATGTACAAACACAATAATATGAATAAATTAGTCTATGAATTCATTTGTACAAGAATTTATGAATGGGATTAATTCACTTGTACTGTAGCAATTTTATGAATCTGTTTTGATCAACACTCAAGGCCTTATTCACACAAGGTTTTGTCCTAGTACTAAACCTATGCTTGCAAACTGGGGAGTTGACATTTTCTTAAGTGGCGAATGAATGATTTTTATTAAGGAACATGACTTGTTCAACAGTACAGGGACTGAGTCTGTCACTTTTTATTTACTACTTCCACTGCCTGTTACAGTATTCTCTCACACTGGACTGAGGCAGCAGGTTTCTTGGCTGGTTTCATGCTAACAGTTTAAAAGCATTGTCTCTATTCACTAGTGAAGCGGATGACTCTCGATATCTGCACTAGGGAATCTCGTCAGAATTCAGATCCGAAGCTTCAGACGTCACATAGCACGTTGCCTTGGAGAGCTTCTGTGACGTGTTTCACTCATCACAAGAAAACTGCGAAGGTGTCGCTATTCAGATTGCATACCAACCTTGGAAGGTAAGGAAGTGTTTCTGATAACTAGCACTCTAAATTAGCCAACTAGTACACTATAACTAGCGCGCTAACGGAAATGTATATGGTAAGCAGTGAGTAGTAGCTGTAACGATATGCCTCTGTTGTGTTGTTATTTATTCACTTTTTTAAACTTTTATTCTTTATATTTTGGCCTTACTAAACTATTATAAACTACTAAACTAAATATTTGTCGCTGAAAGGAACTCACTACGGTTATTAAATGTAGCACGGAAATGTTTTAAGCTATAGTATGATATTTTTGATCAAACTATCTACGGTCTTAGAACTAGTTAGCGTTTGTGCTCTCGCTCTCTCTGTCTGTCTGTCTCTCTCTCTCTCTCTCTCTCTCTCTCTCTCTGTCTGTCTGTCTGTCTGTCTGTCTCTCTCTCTCTCTCTCTCTGTCTGTCTGTCTGTCTCTCTCTCTCTCTCTCTCTATCTCTCTCTCTCTCTCGCTCTCTCTCTGTGGCTAGGTTGTGAACACTGACTAGCTCACTGCTCTTGTCACTACTGTTAGCAATATTGTGGTGAAAACATTGATTTTACAAAGTGCCATCTCCATGTCTTCACAGTGATTTACTGAAAAATGTTGAAAAAACGTACAGGAATAAAAACCAGCAGCCTGGACTTTGATGCACTGGGTAAGAGCGTAGTAATGTGTAAATGAGTTATCAGTGATGAACATGTAGCTGTTATAGTAAAAATGACACGTCTGTGATGTGATGTGGTGTGTGTGTGTGTGTGTGTGTGTGTGTTACAGAGGAGAAGGCCAGACTGAAGAGGCAATATAAAATGATGCAGGGTGATTTGGAGGCCAGCATAATCCATTTCCAGGACATTATCCGCAAGCAGTGGTCAGTCAGATAGTCCCCGATACACATACATGCTGTTTTTTTTCTGAACACTCCACATCTTGAGGGATCTCTGCCTCATAGCTCCTGGGTTCTGGTTCGATCCAGAGCTCAGGTTACTGTCTGTATGGAGTTCTCCTCATGTCTCTGTGGGTTCTTTATGGGTTCTTCAGTTTCTTCCTACTGTACAAAGAACATGCCAGTAGTTTGATTGGTGAATCTAAATTGGCTCTATAGGTGCGACTCCATCTACTGGCATGTTTTTGGGAGGTGGGTAGATCCAGGTAGTCCTAGATCATTCCCAGTGTTTCTTGGGATAGACTCCAGATCCACCGCCACCCTGACCAGGATAAAGTGCTGGGAACTTATAGGAACCTCACGTTTTGATTTTGACTCTTTAACATACTCTTGAAGAATATGTTGAATTTTACTTGTACAGTTTTTGTTCCAGTCATAATCACAAAGCATGTTTTTTTTTTTATCATGAAGACTACGATTAATTTAGTTTTATTGTTGATGACAGAATTAATTTCCCACTTTAAATTCTCATTCAATTTGTCATAGTATTCATAATTATTCATGTTATTATCATTTTGTAAACACATCACTCTGTTCACGTGTGTTGCCTGTTAGTCTGGAGGAAAATCAACTGCGTAAGGAGTGCAAGAAATTGGAGGAGAAACTGCGTGTGCCTCAGAGTCAGCGGCTCAGGCAGGCTGACATCCGCTGTGTCCAGCAGCTCCGGGCTCTCCTGAAGCGCCGCGACGAGCTCGACAAGCGTGTGGAAAAAGAGAGACTCATTCAAGTAAAGCTTGAGCAAAAGGTGATGACCTTCAGACATCACACACACACACAGCAAACATACACAATAAAGTCACATGCTGTTCATTTAGCAGCATCCTGTTTTCAATATTATGCCACACATATCAATATTATACCTTGTCTAGACAGTGTGTATGTCTTTGAAGGACTACACATTTTATCCTAACATTGATTTTAAAGAGCCTTAAAAAGTATGTTTTGTGACAAACTTGACTGTATTTGAACAGATCCAGAGTGTTCAGAAGAAACTGGAAGAGCATAAGCGGAAGGCTCACGCTCGCCACACTGAAGAGGTCACTCACAAGCTGGAAAATAAACTGGAACGCGTGAGTTAGAGTTGTTAGATTCTGTGTTACAAACAGGTCATAAGGTGCATCTCAAGTCACATAGTAGGCTATTTCACACCATTTTGTAGCATAAATAAGTTGAGTTGTGTATCCACACTACAAATTCCATCAAGACGAAGTGATGCACTTATTCACCAAAATAAAAACAAAGTGTGGAATGTTGGTCACTTCATGCCCTCAACCCTCACAGCTACCAGGCGCTGAGACTGGACGCTGCGGTGGACAAGACATCTTACAGATGTCTTTTAAATTAGTGAGCTCTTTCTGTGAGCTAAGAGCAAAAGCTGGCCTAGTGGAAAACTACAGCTAAGTAACGCAAATGTGCAAACAAGTTAAACATGGCAACCTTTGCAGCCACACAATAAAATAGAACAAACTGTAAAGCAGGAAGCTGTGAAAAACATTGCATACCCTCGGGTCAGACTGAAGAAGATAATTTAGCAACACAATATAGATGCAGAGTCACTGTTACCACCCTATAGTTGATTATTTTCCCAAAACTGCATATCACAGCAATCTTCCCTGTGAAATAATATGGTATAAATATCAGCTACTAACTCCAACCTTTTAGCGTGACTG
This sequence comes from Hemibagrus wyckioides, assembly GCF_019097595.1. NCBI lineage: Eukaryota > Metazoa > Chordata > Actinopteri > Siluriformes > Bagridae > Hemibagrus > Hemibagrus wyckioides. The sequence continues at coordinate 16,036,938 of NC_080725.1, forward strand.
TAAAGCAGGGTTTTGTTTGTTTTTTAAAAGTTGTAATATTTACCTCTGTAAACTTTTTTCTTGTCCTTCATTTACCCACCTACAGACTCTCATTCGCCACAACAAGAAGGTGGTGAAGAAACATCAGCTGAAAGAGGAGATAGAGAAGCTGCAAAAGGACCATGTTCATTTCCAGCAGCTGCACCACTGTCAGCATGAGGTCAGAGCTTATAGTGTGACTAGGGTCAGGATTTAATCACATGCATGAGAAGCCTGTGGTTAACGCAGGAGATGTTCTCTTTTACAGGAGCTTCAGAAAGTCCAGCAGGAGATTGCTGAACTCATGACCATGATAGAGGAAGAACATGATGTCAGGTGAACTGAATTTACTGCATTTATTTACATGTATGAGTACCATGTGGACAGGATTCACTTTTTGCTAAACGAAAATAGATAGTAAAATGTTTATGTTTATGGTGTTTTAAGTGTTACACCAGCACTGTAGAATTCTCAAATCTAATTGGACAGAAAGTGTTGATGAATTTTCTATAAGAGCTGCCCTTCATATGAAAATCACAGATCTGTATTAATCATTCTGATCCCTCCAATAATCAGATGAATGATCATATTATAGTTATTATTATTATTATTATTACTATTATTATTGTTCGTGTGTATGTAAACAGGCTCTGTGTTTTTTGTGTGATGTTCAGGGAGAAAATACTGACAAAACTGGAGAATTTGAAGGAGAAGAATGAGAAGAATAAGAAGAAACGGCTTCAACAAATCGCTGAGGTGGATGAGCTGAAGAGGCAGCTTGAAGTGGAGCAACGTCTTGATAAGTTCATAGAAACTAAGTGTCGTGAGAGGAAAGGACTGGAGGAGGCACAACTCAGACGCGGTGAGAGCTCAAAAATATTGGCACCTTTGGTAAAAAAGTTATTTCATGGTCTAGTTAAGTCTCTCATTGGAAATATGAGAGAAATTTAAGCTTATTTGAAGTTATTCTGAAGAAAATATAAAACACTTAATGACTTAATATCATTCCTATAATGCCTGATGATGAAGTTTCCTCATTATTTAATCATCTAATCTTCACCGTGTTGAAGAAAGAGCATTGGGAATTGACCTTTGTGTCACTCTATATTTATTCCCCAGTAAAACAGGAAGTCATGGTTCTCTTATGACATCCTAATCACTCATAGCCAAATGAAAGAGTAAAGTGTATAATGCAGCCTTGCTTGAGTTAAGGTTTATTTACAAGAATTTGTAAGAATAGCAATAAGGTGTATAACTACAGGGTTTTAATTTTTCTTGGAAATTTATTTGAGTGAAATGTTGGAGAAGTGACAGATTAAGCTTATTAACCATTTATAATTGTTTTACCCAACATTACAAAGAGTGGCAATAATTCTAGAGCTGACTGTTTTAGATTATATTATTTACCTAGTTCAGTTAACCAGACTAATATAGTTGGAAACTTGGATGATGATGATGATGATGATGATGATGATGATGATTGCAGAAATGAAGAAGCAGCAGTTGATCAAATTAGAGAATGAAGCATTAGAGGACCTTTTCCGCCGGCTCAGGGAGGTGACCGGCGAGGAAGATTTGGAAATGCTCGTGACCAAATGTTTACAGCGTGAGTCAGCTCTGTCTAATCTCCATCTAATTTCAGATGATTAATGCTTCAGATTGGATCTGTAATAAAGGTTGTGTCTAATTTAACCTGGTTGCTGTATAACATTGTGTATTGTTTACAGGTGAAGAAAAGTTCATCTTTTACTATAGATACCTTACTGAGCAAAGAAGAGAGATTGAGGATTTGAAAGCTGAAATCAGATCGGTAAGTCAAAATCAACATTTTTTACTATTTTTCCAGTAATCTAAATATACCTGATCAGCCAGGAGATGAAGCTAACAAAGTCAGTGTAACTAAGAAATAATAGATAATTTCCAAATCAGCATTTTGTTCACTGAATGTAAAAACCATGACAACATGTGACTTCAGACTCAGATAAGATGTGTTTAATTTAAATACCTAAATAAGTACAATTTATTCATGGAAGGTTGACCTTAATTGCTGTACGTAAATAAGAGCATAAAAATATAAGTGAACAATAGAAATGACATGGAAATTTTTAAAAACAAATCTGAATCTGACCCATCTGAAGTCATCACCTCTTTTTATGTTCATATGAAACATCACAAACACGCTTATCCGAAAATAGCTCACTGTGTGTTCCTGTTCCCTGATCCAGACAAAAGAGGAGATGGAGAAGTTGAGAGATCGGAGATCGGAAGAACCCCCCACCCTCAATCAGCAGAGAGACATTGAATCTCAGATCCAGGAACTCACTGAGATCCTGGATCAGCTTAATACAGGTGAGACAAGGAGGTGCTGACTAAATAATATGTAAACAAGTGCTCTAGCACATACTGCAAGTGCACAAGATCTATACCTAAATGCTGAGTTGTGTAGAGTTGTGCAGTGTATAGAAAACAGGGTTTTGTTATTTCACTGGATTTATAATTTACAAGCACAAGTAAAAAGAAATTGAGATTTTGGGTAAAACAGATACAGTGCAAGTTTTTTTTTAATGAGATCCTTAGAACATGTAAAAAAGGTTTTTGTTTCACACATTTTTGTGTGTGTGTGTGTGTGTGTGTTAATGTAGGGGTGAGCGACTTGTATCATGAGATCGGTTGCGATCCTCCGTTGGACAAAGTGCTCAGTTGTCCAGGTTGGCTTAAAGACTCCAGCCTTACAATTCACCTGAGGCTACTGGCCCAGAAAACCAGTGAGCTGGTCGCTGTCCAGAATTTCATCAAATTCAAGGTACAGTAACGATGAAACAAGATCCACGTGTCCAACATTTCTTGTTTTTAGTGAGATCGTCTCTTGCACCTGGTTTGAATAGGATTAGGACTTTTTGATTCACAGCGCCGTGTTTTTTACTTTTTATATTCTAATCTCTGTGTATTTGTGAGGTGTAAAATAGTAAGTGGTGTAATCAAAATATGTTAAAAGATATGTTAAAATACATTTAAAGCCGCTCTGCTATTAAGAATGTTGACGTTCTGAGTTTGATCACTTAGTGTCACTCTGATGTAAATCCAGCGCTTAGCTTCAGATCTGTTCCTCTTCCATCTTTTCACACCATAATTCTGTTAATTCTATAGTCTTGCATTCATTTTACTCACATTCTAAATAAGAGGACATCAGCAGGACAAATATTAACAATTAGAGGAGATTTCAGGAATGCAGTCAGGAAATTTTCATTTTCCAGGAATCAGTAAAAACTGTTGTGTGAAATTAATCACATCTCCACTCTCTCCACTTCTAAAAATATTTTAAAAACCAAACTGACGCAAGATAAACTTTTAATCTACAAACTTCACATATAAAGCTACTCACTTCAATTAAAGTGTAATGGTGGCAATCAGTATTATTTCTTTCTTTTTTTATTATACTGTATTAGATAATATAAGATAGCTTTCATCCCATAGTTGAGAGAGTAAAGGAGACAAAGTTTGTCCTCCTATTGTACAGGGTTTTGATGTATTTGATATGTCTCTGTTTACGGCAGATTCGGGTCAGTAGGAGTTTTGTTCTAGTTCGGACAGCTCAGACTGAGTTATCTGTGTTGTTTTCTCTTAACAGGATCAGGATCAGGAACTAGCTCAGGTGCCGGCTCTTGTCGTTCAGCCTCCTGCCGAGCAGCCTCTTGAATTTAGGTAAGTGTGTCAAGACTGTAAGGCTGAAAATGTTAAGTTACGTCTTACAGGTGATTTTTTTTCATCATGCTCATCATGATTTTCTCTGACTTTCTTTGTATTCATGTTAGTAAGTTGATAAAGGCCAATCAGACTTGTATTACCAAGCCTGTTCTTAACACAACTGATTTGCATTTGCCCCCAAATTATAATAAATAATATTAATTTATTTACCAATTATATTTACAGTTCAATGATATACAATTCATACAATATTTATAAATATTTAAATACAATTCAGTACAATTATAATTTACACAGACTAAAAAAACCTCAGGATTTGTGCATGACCAAGTTATGTTTATACTCCAGTGATATGGATCAAGTGAGTATCCCCGATTATGACAAGCGACCTTTGACCCTGGAAGAACTTCGCCAGTTCGTTACGAAAATGGTAAGAAAACACACACACAAACACACACACACACACACACACAGGAAGTAGTCTTTGGTTTAATCACGTTACATGGTGCTTTGGTTTTAAGTTTTAAACTGTGTCTCTGTGCAGATTCTTGAAAAAGAAAAAGTGAAGCGTGAGGCAAGGGTCAAGAGGGCCCGGCTTAAGAAAAGTCAGGGCTCTGTCCATCCAAAGACCCTCACCCAGTGAAAAATGAGACTGGTCCCACCATCTCTGAGGGTAAAGCCACTGACTGTCTTCAAACAACGTCTGAAGAACTACCATTTCCAGAAGCACTTAAACTTTCTTTCCCTGTTTTTATGTATTGTCACAGTATATGTTAAAGAAATAAAAACACCAATTTTAGGCTAATGGTATCCTAAGTCTGTAACCTATTGAACCAATGTTAATGTATTCAATGATAGAGACTTAAAGCACTTTTGTACTTCGCTCTGACGCTTCTGCCAAATGCCAGAAATGTAAATGTAAAAGTGAAAAGCCAGAGGTCTGTCCATCCAAAGACAGCCCCATTGTAAGAACTCGCTGGATGCGGGAGAGTTAGAATCCATATGCGGATCTTTATTGAAATCAACAGGCAGAATCGTAAACGGCAAGGCAGGCAAAAAGGCCAAAACCGGAAAGCAATAACTAGGCAAACAAAACCAAAACAGAAACTGAGAATCGAAGAATCAGGAAAAAAGGCAAACACACGCCTCCCATTCCACAGCGTGGTTCGAGGTGCTGGAATAAATTAGTCGTGCTGCTTCCTTTAGTTGCCACAAACTTCAGACATATTTTACAGCGGGCTTTGGCTTGTTTAACGTCTGAAGTTGCAAACCCGAACCATTTCCATGCAATTGAAGAAACCGCACCTCTCTTGGAAACAAGCTGCTTGGTTTCGTCAGCGCATGCTGCCATGTTGTATTTAGTACTTCCCAAGTGTAAATCACAGAGAGGCGTCGCAAAACTACGGAAGCTCGCTGCGCCAAACCAAAAGTGAAATCGTAAAATCGATTTTCGTTTTTTCAACATCGACATTTTCAAATTAATTCAAATTAATTTCGACAAATTCGAATTAATCGATAATGACGATTAATCGCGCAGCTCTACATGAACACAGTCAATATTCCGGCGAGGGCTCCCTCTGGCGGTCTGGACCTGTGAACACCGTGACAGAACCCCCCCCTCTAGGAACACCTCCAGGTGCTCTACGCCGGGGGTGACCCCTGGAACGAGGAGCGGGCCTGTTGGGGAATTTAAGGTGGAACTCCTCGGTGAGGGCTGGGTCCAGGATATCCGAAGCGTTCACCCAGCAGTGCTCCTCCGGGCCATACCCTAACGGGCCATAGGCTAACGCGCCATCAATGTCCAGGGGCGGGGGCGGTTCCAGAGGTGAAGGGGTGGAGCCGGTGGGTTTGTGATAGGGTTTGAGCAGGGACATGTGGAAAGTAGCCAAGATGCAGTAGGTTGGGGGTCTAAGTTGAGTCTAAGATTCTTAGTGGATAACCATACCTTCTGGCCCACTTGGTATTCATGCTGAGGGCGTCGCCAGCAGTTCGCCTGGATCTCCTGTCTCCTCACCGCCCGCTGAAGTCTCACATGAGCCCGTTCCCAGGCCACCTGACTTCTTCTAGACCAGTCCTCCACACTCGGGACACAAGACGGTTCTCCAGACCAGGGGAATAGTGGAGGCTGGTAGCCTAGAATACATTGAAATGGAGTCAGCCCAGTGGATGAATGACGTAAAGAATTCTGGGCATGTTTTTATGAAAACTGTGTTCTTTAAAATGATATTTGTAAGATTACGTTAAAAAACAACAACAATTAATTCCATATTCATAGTTTGAAAAATCTTACACTGATTGTCTGTATCCTTGAGGAAACAATTTTCCTCTAGGTTTTTTTTTTTTTTTTAAAAACTAATGATCATGTCAAAGCTTTTTAGTCTAACGATGATATTTAATTTATTTAATTACAAACATCGGTGTTGTTTAAAGTTAATAAAAATGGAATTGATCACAACAGTGGGTTTATTTGTGAACACTGCTAGACAATCATATAAAAGCCAGCAAATGGATAACTAACGCCTGGGACCCCCGCCCTATGCGGGGCTTGACCCCCGACGCCCGTGGTGTGTGTGCGCACGCCAGCACACGGTGTAATGAGACCCATGCGCAGGATTCAGCGAAGCACTGCTTACACTGATAACAATCATGGACCAGGACACAAACACAAGGATCCCTATTTATAGGGGTAGACATTAGGGCTAATGGGATACAGGTGACACAATCAGGATAGGAACAATAGGAAGGGCGTAACAAAAGACACACAAAGAAGCAGGCTTCCAAGGTTCACCTGCCAGCGCCCTCTCTGGGCCTGGCAGGGAACTGTCCAGCTGTTCCTGACATAACCCCCTCCTCTAAGGCGCAGCTCCCGAAGCGCCCAACCTCCGCCTAGGGGACGCCTCAGGAGTAGGCGGAAGATGTAGTTCATAGAGGGGAGATGCAAGGCCTGATGTAGTTCATAAATGCAGTCTATGGCGATGCCCCAGGTCCCAGGGGTAAGTTGACATCCGGCCCTAGAAAAAAAACGGGAGGGAAGCGTCTTCCACCCGTGGTGCCGAGCGACGTTCTCCACGGAAACTCCATCGCGGAGCGGCGTCCCCGGCTGACAAGGTGGTGGAAGCCCGCCTCCAGTGGGACCGATAAAAAGGGGGTGTCCCCCATGGCCTGAAGTCGAGTGACGTCCTCCTTGTAAATTCCCTGGGGGAGCGACGTCCTCGACCATAACGAAGATGGGGACACCTCCCTGGGGAAACGGGGAAAAGGATCCGCCGGATGCCATCCACCGGTTGTCCAGGGCTCTAGCCAGCAGACTGCAAACCCTTACCGAAGACAGGAACTAGCTGGGAATCCCGCTGGGTCTCAGAAATGGTCCATGATTCTGTAACGTCTGGGACATTACACACGGTGTAATGAGACCCATGCGCAGGATTCAGCGAAGCACTGCTTTTATTACATTTAAGACGCGACATAGGGAAACAAACGTAACACTAGACATGGTGTGGTTAACTAAACAAAACAAAACCTAGACCTTAGCTTGGACATGGAACCTAGCAAACAAAACCCCAACAGAAACCACGGTACAGATAACAATCATGGACCAGGACACAAACACAAGGATCCCTATTTATAGGGGTAGACATTAGGGCTAATGGGATACAGGTGACACAATCAGGATAGGAACAATAGGAAGGGCGTAACAAAAGACACACAAAGAAGCAGGCTTCCAAGGTTCACCTGCCAGCGCCTTCTCTGGGCCTGGCAGGGAACTGTCCAGCTGTTCCTGACAATAACCATGTGTAACACCCTCACCGCCTGATGAGGACAGATATTAATCATTAAATCAGAAAGACACATCAGACTCTGAGCTGCTGCTTTCCTCAGAATGGTTTTATTATTTGAATTATTCACATTATTTACATGAATCAATCGGCAATTTACATATTTGCCGATAAAACTTACACGAAAAGAGTTGAAAGAAGAATAAAGAAAAAACCTTACACATTAACCAATATTCTTTAAAAATAATACACATATATCTCCACTCTTTGTTTTACATTAATGTATCTATCCCCTGTTTCTTGCTTATAACAACTTGGGTTCTCACCAGTGTATTTACGTTGTGTTGGTGTGATTATGGAGAAAGGAAGAGGCCAGTTGTGGCTGTGTAAAACACACAGCAGCTCTCTTTTATTTGGATAGGTTTCTCTTCAAAGCAGGCACAATGAGATGAGTAGGCAGACATCCTTTCCAAAAGCAAACAGGTAAATAGGTTCCTTGCAGCTCTAATATGTTGGTGCATGGTACACCTCACCACAACTCACTTTTTTAAAAAGGACAAGACAACACGTGGTAGGTTCATGGTCTAATTCTTGGCCAGTGTTCTGTATGAAAACTGCCTAAACATTTGAAGGCCATTCCTTCGAGGTATTCCAGCTGATGCATTATAAACACTTGCACTTCAGATATGTTGATTCTCTTACCTTTCATTAATTTTAGAACTTCCTGTGATCATGCAGACTTGATAGAGTAGCACAAACATAACATGATAATATAAAAAAAAATACCATTGAAATTATAGCAGGTTTAACATAATCAAGAGAAATAATATATTTGCTATAAAATGGATCTACTCACGCCATTCACAAAGAGAAATACAAGGTAATGTGACAATATCAGTAACTAGTGCAGCACGCTTACACAGAAACAGCAATCATTGCCAGCCAAAGTTATTATGAGCAAAGTCACACAATGAACCAGAAATCATCAGAAGCCTCTGGTTGGACAAAGCCCCATAATTTGCAGAGACCCTAGTTTTAGCAAAGTCCAAAACGGAACAGAAGAAGAAAAAAGCTTCAACACTTCACCAGATTAACAAACAGAAGCCTTTATTATTATTATTATTATTATTATTAAGGCCATTGGTTCATGCTCTGCCTGAGGGGCATTGTTGGTGTAAACAAAAACTGTGCCTAGCAGAGGATGGTTTCGATCCATCGACCTCTGGGTTATGGGCCCAGCACGCTTCCGCTGCGCCACTCTGCTCAATGCACACCCCAGATGGGACTCGAACCCACATGCTGAAGTTGGAGGAACACTGCCTGGCTGATGGACCATCATGGAGGGTGGAGTGCTGCTGGGCTGGGGAGTGCTGGTGGCTGAGGGTCCAGGGTCCACAAATGTGGGTTCGGTGTGGGGACCATGCTTGATAGAAGTGCTGGGCTCGATGGGAACAGCGCCAGCTTGTGCAAGTATGCCTAAAATAACATGATGAATAAAATATACATTAACAGTCTACATATATGGCAGAAAAATTTAAGCAATGGGTAAAGAGTTTAGGTGAGATATTTCAGATATAATATACTGAGACATTTTCATGCCAAAGTCTCCTCAGTAACTTGAGTTGGAGAATCTGGAAAAAAGTGATGAGTGTCCACAGGCCTGCATTGGACATTTACTTATCTGTAACATAAAAAAAAGACTGTCAGTTGGCTCATGACCTATAGATTACATGGTATGGCTTTATGTCTTTTCTGTACATACCCTCTGGTGAGGAGCAGGTCGGTCGCCAGCTGCAGAGGGCCACACACCTGTGCTGGAAAACTGCCATGGCCTTACGAGATTTTTGAGGCTTCAGTAGTAGTAGAAAATCTGTTGAAAATCAACAGCCTGGCTCGCAGTCACACTCTAATTCATCCCAAAGGTGTTCTATCAGGTTGCGGTCAGGACTCTGTCCAGGCCAGTCAGGTTTCTCCACACCAAACGTGCTCATTCATCTTTGTGGACCTTGCTAGTTGGAACAGGAAGGAGCCATCCCCAAACTGTTCCCAGAAAGTTGGGTGCATGAATTGGAATGCTGAAGCATTAAGAGTTCCTTTCACTGGAACTAAGGGGCCAAGCACAACCCCTGAAAAACAACACCTGAATACAATGATTTGGAGGGGTGTCCCAAAACTTTAGGCACTATAGTGTACATGAATCAGTAAATAAGCTTTGCATTTGTGAAGTATGAACGGGGCAAAGCAGCTGTGACATATGCTGACATTTGGTTTGTTACAATAACACAGCATTCAGTGATATTTTACTTATCGCACAGCCTGAACAATTTGAGCAAAACAGAATCTACAGGATTAATGACAGATATATGGCACATATGTACAAATTAATTCATAAACAAACAACAACAACAAAAAAAAACATCTAAAATCAGAATTCTGATTAAAGAAAGGTATGGGAACATTACTATAACATTAGTTTGTAGTTTTAAAAAATAATTCCCATTTGGAAAAATTCCTGTGATAAGAGCCTGAAAAAAGTTCTGGAAACAGCTGGACCTACTGTAAAAGCAACTTTGGTGAATATTTGTTGTCAGCAGTAACAAAACGTTTTAAGGACAGTTTGTTAACAACCAGATGTTATGTGTGTGTGTGTGTGTGTGTGTGTGTGTGTGCATGGTGTCCTCACATCACATCCCATTCAGGATGTATTCCTTCCTCTTGTTCAATGTTACCAGATTTGACTTCGGTTGGATTTACCACGAACTTGGCCAACTTTTTCTCAGTGCCAAGAGACTTCTTACTGTCACCACTATGATGTGGCCATATTAATAGTTTTACATACACACACACACACACACACACACACACATATATATAATATATATATATATATACACTATATTGCCAAAAGTATTCGCTCACCTACCTTGACTCGCATATGAACTTAAGTGACATCCCATTCCTAATCCATAGGGTTCAGTATGACGTCGGTCCACCCTTTGCAGCTATAACAGCTTCAACTCTTCTGGGAAGGCTGTCCACAAGGTTTAGGAGTGTTTATGGGAATTTTTGACCATTCTTCCAGAAGCGCGTTTGTGAGGTCACACACTGATGTTGGACGAGAAGGCCTGGCTCTCAGTCTCCGCTCTAATTCATCCCAAAGGTGTTCTATCGGGTTGAGGTCAGGACTCTGTGCAGGCCAGTCAAGTTCATCCACACCAGACTCTGTCATCCATGTCTTTATGGACCTTGCTTTGTGCACTGGTGCACAGTCATGTTGGAAGAGGAAGGGGCCAGCTCCAAACTGTTCCCACAAAGTTGGGAGCATGGAATTGTCCAAAATGTCTTGGTATGCTGAAGCATTCAGAGTTCCTTTCACTGGAACTAAGGGGCCAAGCCCAGCTCCTGAAAAACAACCCCACACCATAATCCCCCCTCCACCAAACTTTACACTTGGCACAATGCAGTCAGACAAGTACCGTTCTCCTGGCAACCGTCAAACCCAGACTCGTCCATCAGATTGCCAGATGGAGAAGTGCGATTCGTCACTCCAGAGAACGTGTCTCCACTGCTCTAGAGTCCAGTGGCGGCGTGCTTTACACCACTGCATCCCACGCTTTGCATTGCACTTGGTGATGTATGGCTTGGATGCAGCTGCTCGGCCATGGAAACCCATTCCATGAAGCTCTCTGCGCACTGTTCTTGAGCTAATCTGAAGGCCACATGAAGTTTGGAGGTCTGTAGCGATTGACTCTGCAGAAAGTTGGCGACCTCTTCACACTATGCGCCTCAGCATCCGCTGACCCCGCTCCGTCAGTTTACGTGGCCTACCACTTCGTGGCTGAGTTGCTGTCGTTCCCAAACACTTCCACATTCTTATAATACAGCTGACAGTTGACTGTGGAATATTTAGGAGCGAGGAAATTTCACGACTGGATTTGTTGCACAGGTGGCATCCTATCACAGTTCCACACTGGAATTCACTGAGCTCCTGAGAGCGACCCATTCTTTCACAAATGTTTGTAAAAACAGTCTGCATGCCTAGGTGCTTGATTTTATACACCTGTGGCCATGGAAGTGATTGGAACACCTGATTCTGATTATTTGGATGGGTGAGCGAATACTTTTGGCAATATAGTATATATATATATATATATATATATATATATATATTTATATATATGTTTGTGTGTGTGTGTGTGTGTGTGTGTGTGTGTGTTATCAGATAAAATTAATTACTTGTTACTCATGGAAAAGGAAAATAAAAGACAAAGCCCAGAATGTTTGGTAAACAATAAAAATTTCTTCAGAAACTCAGAAACTCGTGATAAACTGGAAAACAAGCAGAGAGACTTATTTCCATTATCTGACAATTGAAGACATTCCAAAAATTGCAAAAAAAACATATTTACAGATTTTTTTTGGTCAACATTTGGGAAATGAATATAATGAAATGTGATGAATGAAAGTAGCAGTACCACTTATACTCTAAAAACAGAATAAAAGAATAAAAATAGTGTTTCATGCGTCACTGCTGATGTACAAACACAATATATGAATAAATTAGTCTATGAATTCATTTGTACAAGAATTTATGAATGGGATTAATTCACTTGTACTGTAGCAATTTTATGAATCTGTTTTGATCAACACTCAAGGCCTTATTCACACAAGGTTTTGTCCTAGTACTAAACCTATGCTTGTAAACTGGGGAGTTGACATTTTCTTAAGTGGCGAATGAATGATTTTTATTAAGGAACATGACTTGTTCAACAGTACAGGGACTGAGTCTGTCACTTTTTATTTACTACTTCCACTGCCTGTTACAGTATTCTCTCACACTGGACTGAGGCAGCAGGTTTCTTGGCTGGTTTCATGCTAACAGTTTAAAAGCATTGTCTCTATTCACTAGTGAAGCGGATGACTCTCGATATCTGCACTAGGGAATCTCGTCAGAATTCAGATCCGAAGCTTCAGACGTCACATAGCACGTTGCCTTGGAGAGCTTCTGTGACGTGTTTCACTCATCACAAGAAAACTGCGAAGGTGTCGCTATTCAGATTGCATACCAACCTTGGAAGGTAAGGAAGTGTTTCTGATAACTAGCACTCTAAATTAGCCAACTAGTACACTATAACTAGCGCGCTAACGGAAATGTATATGGTAAGCAGTGAGTAGTAGCTGTAACGATATGCCTCTGTTGTGTTGTTATTTATTCACTTTTTTAAACTTTTATTCTTTATATTTTGGCCTTACTAAACTATTATAAACTACTAAACTAAATATTTGTCGCTGAAAGGAACTCACTACGGTTATTAAATGTAGCACGGAAATGTTTTAAGCTATAGTATGATATTTTTGATCAAACTATCTACGGTCTTAGAACTAGTTAGCGTTTGTGCTCTCGCTCTCTCTGTCTCTCTCTCTCTCTCTCTCTCTCTCTCTCTCTCTCTCTCTCTCTCTCTGTCTCTCTGTCTGTCTCTCTGTCTCTCTCTCTCTCTCTCTCTGTCTGTCTCTCTCTCTCTCTCTCTGTCTGTCTCTCTGTCTCTCTCTCTCTCTCTGTCTGTCTCTCTCTCTCTCTCTCTCTCTCTCTCTCGCTCTCTCTCTCTGTCTGTCTGTCTCTCTCTCTCTCCCTCTCTCTCTCTCTGTCTGTCTGTCTCTCTCTCTCTCTCTCTCTCTCTCTCTCTCTCTCTCTCTCTCTGTCTGTCTGTCTGTCTCTCTCTCTCTCTCTCTCTCTCTCTCTCTCTCTCTCTCTGTGGCTAGGTTGTGAACATTGACTAGCTCACTGCTCTTGTCACTACTGTTAGCAATATTGTGGTGAAAACATTGATTTTACAAAGTGCCATCTCCATGTCTTCACAGTGATTTACTGAAAAATGTTGAGGAAACGTACAGGAATAAAAACCAGCAGCCTGGACTTTGATGCACTGGGTAAGAGCGTAGTAATGTGTAAATGAGTTATCAGTGATGAACATGTAGCTGTTATAGTAAAAATGACACGTCTGTGATGTGGTGTGTGTGTGTGTGTGTGTGTGTGTTACAGAGGAGAAGGCCAGACTGAAGAGGCAATATAAAATGATGCAGGGTGATTTGGAGGCCAGCAAAATCCATTTCCAGGACATTATCCGCAAGCAGTGGTCAGTCAGATAGTCCCCGATACACATACATGCTGTTTTTTTCTGAACACTCCACATCTTGAGGGATCTCTGCCTCATAGCTCCTGGGTTCTGGTTCGATCCAGAGCTCAGGTTACTGTCTGTATGGAGTTCTCCTCATGTCTCTGTGGGTTCTTTATGGGTTCTTCAGTTTCTTCCTACTGTACAAAGAACATGCCAGTAGTTTGATTGGTGAATCTAAATTGGCTCTATAGGTGCGACTCCATCTACTGGCATGTTTTTGGGAGGTGGGTAGATCCAGGTAGTCCTAGATCATTCCCAGTGTTTCTTGGGATAGACTCCAGATCCACCGCCACCCTGACCAGGATAAAGTGCTGGGAACTTATAGGAACCTCACGTTTTGATTTTGACTCTTTAACATACTCTTGAAGAATATGTTGAATTTTACTTGTACAGTTTTTGTTCCAGTCATAATCACAAAGCATGTTTTTTTTTTTATCATGAAGACTACGATTAATTTAGTTTTATTGTTGATGACAGAATTAATTTCCCAGTTTAAATTCTCATTCAATTTGTCATAGTATTCATAATTATTCATGTTATTATCATTTTGTAAACACATCACTCTGTTCACGTGTGTTGCCTGTTAGTCTGGAGGAAAATCAACTGCGTAAGGAGTGCAAGAAATTGGAGGAGAAACTGCGTGTGCCTCAGAGTCAGCGGCTCAGGCAGGCTGACATCCGCTGTGTCCAGCAGCTCCGGGCTCTCCTGAAGCGCCGCGACGAGCTCGACAAGTGTGTGGAAAAAGAGAGACTCATTCAAGTAAAGCTTGAGCAAAAGGTGATGACCTTCAGACATCACACACACACACAGCAAACATACACAATAAAGTCACATGCTGTTCATTTAGCAGCATCCTGTTTTCAATATTATGCCACACATATCAATATTATACCTTGTCTAGACAGTGTGTATGTCTTTGAAGGACTACACATTTTATCCTAACATTGATTTTAAAGAGCCTTAAAAAGTATGTTTTGTGACAAACTTGACTGTATTTGAACAGATCCAGAGTGTTCAGAAGAAACTGGAAGAGCATAAGCGGAAGGCTCACGCTCGCCACACTGAAGAGGTCACTCACAAGCTGGAAAATAAACTGGAACGCGTGAGTTAGAGTTGTTAGATTCTGTGTTACAAACAGGTCATAAGGTGCATCTCAAGTCACATAGTAGGCTATTTCACACCATTTTGTAGCATAAATAAGTTGAGTTGTGTATCCACACTACAAATTCCATCAAGACGAAGTGATGCACTTATTCACCAAAATAAAAACAAAGTGTGGAATGTTGGTCACTTCATGCCCTCAACCCTCACAGCTACCAGGCGCTGAGACTGGACGCTGCGGTGGACAAGACATCTTACAGATGTCTTTTAAATTAGTGAGCTCTTTCTGTGAGCTAAGAGCAAAAGCTGGCCTAGTGGAAAACTACAGCTAAGTAACGCAAATGTGCAAACAAGTTAAACATGGCAACCTTTGCAGCCACACAATAAAATAGAACAAACTGTAAAGCAGGAAGCTGTGAAAAACATTGCATACCCTCGGGTCAGACTGAAGAAGATAATTTAGCAACACAATATAGATGCAGAGTCACTGTTACCACCCTATAGTTGATTATTTTCCCAAAACTGCATATCACAGCAATCTTCCCTGTGAAATAATATGGTATAAATATCAGCTACTAACTCCAACCTTTTAGCGTGACTGTAAAGCAGGGTTTTATTTGTTTTTTAAAAGTTGTAATATTTACCTCTGTAAACTTTTTTCTTGTCCTTCATTTACCCACCTACAGACTCTCATTCGCCACAACAAGAAGGTGGTGAAGAAACATCAGCTGAAAGAGGAGATAGAGAAGCTGCAAAAGGACCATGTTCATTTCCAGCAGCTGCACCACTGTCAGCATGAGGTCAGAGCTTATAGTGTGACTAGGGTCAGGATTTAATCACATGCATGAGAAGCCTGTGGTTAACGCAGGAGATGTTCTCTTTTACAGGAGCTTCAGAAAGTCCAGCAGGAGATTGCTGAACTCATGACCATGATAGAGGAAGAACATGATGTCAGGTGAACTGAATTTACTGCATTTATTTACATGTATGAGTACCATGTGGACAGGATTCACTTTTTGCTAAACGAAAATAGATAGTAAAATGTTTATGTTTATGGTGTTTTAAGTGTTACACCAGCACTGTAGAATTCTCAAATCTAATTGGACAGAAAGTGTTGATTAATTTTCTATAAGAGCTGCCCTTCATATGAAAATCACAGATCTGTATTAATCATTCTGATCCCTCCAATAATCAGATGAATGATCATATTATAGTTATTATTATTATTATTATTACTATTATTATTGTTCGTGTGTATGTAAACAGGCTCTGTGTTTTTTGTGTGATGTTCAGGGAGAAAATACTGACAAAACTGGAGAATTTGAAGGAGAAGAATGAGAAGAATAAGAAGAAACGGCTTCAACAAATCGCTGAGGTGGATGAGCTGAAGAGGCAGCTTGAAGTGGAGCAACGTCTTGATAAGTTCATAGAAACTAAGTGTCGTGAGAGGAAAGGACTGGAGGAGGCACAACTCAGACGCGGTGAGAGCTCAAAAATATTGGCACCTTTGGTAAAAAAGTTATTTCATGGTCTAGTTAAGTCTCTCATTGGAAATATGAGAGAAATTTAAGCTTATTTGAAGTTATTCTGAAGAAAATATAAAACACTTAATGACTTAATATCATTCCTATAATGCCTGATGATGAAGTTTCCTCATTATTTAATCATCTAATCTTCACCTTGTTGAAGAAAGAGCATTGGGAATTGACCTTTGTGTCACTCTATATTTATTCCCCAGTAAAACAGGAAGTCATGGTTCTCTTATGACATCCTAATCACTCATAGCCAAATGAAAGAGTAAAGTGTATAATGCAGCCTTGCTTGAGTTAAGGTTTATTTACAAGAATTTGTAAGAATAGCAATAAGGTGTATAACTACAGGGTTTTAATTTTTCTTGGAAATTTATTTGAGTGTAATGTTGGAGAAGTGACAGATTAAGCTTATTAACCATTTATAATTGTTTTACCCAACATTACAAAGAGTGGCAATAATTCTAGAGCTGACTGTTTTAGATTATATTATTTACCTAGTTCAGTTAACCAGACTAATATAGTTGGAAACTTGGATGATGATGATGATGATGATGATGATGATTGCAGAAATGAAGAAGCAGCAGTTGATCAAATTAGAGAATGAAGCATTAGAGGACCTTTTCCGCCGGCTCAGGGAGGTGACCGGCGAGGAAGATTTGGAAATGCTCGTGACCAAATGTTTACAGCGTGAGTCAGCTCTGTCTAATCTCCATCTAATTTCAGATGATTAATGCTTCAGATTGGATCTGTAATAAAGGTTGTGTCTAATTTAACCTGGTTGCTGTATAACATTGTGTATTGTTTACAGGTGAAGAAAAGTTCATCTTTTACTATAGATACCTTACTGAGCAAAGAAGAGAGATTGAGGATTTGAAAGCTGAAATCAGATCGGTAAGTCAAAATCAACATTTTTTACTATTTTTCCAGTAATCTAAATATACCTGATCAGCCAGGAGATGAAGCTAACAAAGTCAGTGTAACTAAGAAATAATAGATAATTTCCAAATCAGCATTTTGTTCACTGAATGTAAAAACCATGACAACATGTGACTTCAGACTCAGATAAGATGTGTTTAATTTAAATACCTAAATAAGTACAATTTATTCATGGAAGGTTGACCTTAATTGCTGTACGTAAATAAGAGCATAAAAATATAAGTGAACAATAGAAATGACATGGAAATTTTTAAAAACAAATCTGAATCTGACCCATCTGAAGTCATCACCTCTTTTTATGTTCATATGAAACATCACAAACACGCTTACCCGAAAATAGCTCACTGTGTGTTCCTGTTCCCTGATCCAGACAAAAGAGGAGATGGAGAAGTTGAGAGATCGGAGATCGGAAGAACCCCCCACCCTCAATCAGCAGAGAGACATTGAATCTCAGATCCAGGAACTCACTGAGATCCTGGATCAGCTTAATACAGGTGAGACAAGGAGGTGCTGACTAAATAATATGTAAACAAGTGCTCTAGCACATACTGCAAGTGCACAAGATCTATACCTAAATGCTGAGTTGTGTAGAGTTGTGCAGTGTATAGAAAACAGGGTTTTGTTATTTCACTGGATTTATAATTTACAAGCACAAGTAAAAAGAAATTGAGATTTTGGGTAAAACAGATACAGTGCAAGTTTTTTTTAATGAGATCCTTAGAACATGTAAAAAAGGTTTTTGTTTCACACATTTTTGTGTGTGTGTGTGTGTGTGTGTTAATGTAGGGGTGAGCGACTTGTATCATGAGATCGGTTGCGATCCTCCGTTGGACAAAGTGCTCAGTTGTCCAGGTTGGCTTAAAGACTCCAGCCTTACAATTCACCTGAGGCTACTGGCCCAGAAAACCAGTGAGCTGGTCGCTGTCCAGAATTTCATCAAATTCAAGGTACAGTAACGATGAAACAAGATCCACGTGTCCAACATTTCTTGTTTTTAGTGAGATCGTCTCTTGCACCTGGTTTGAATAGGATTAGGACTTTTTGATTCACAGCGCCGTGTTTTTTACTTTTTATATTCTAATCTCTGTGTATTTGTGAGGTGTAAAATAGTAAGTGGTGTAATCAAAATATGTTAAAAGATATGTTAAAATACATTTAAAGCCGCTCTGCTATTAAGAATGTTGACGTTCTGAGTTTGATCACTTAGTGTCACTCTGATGTAAATCCAGCGCTTAGCTTCAGATCTGTTCCTCTTCCATCTTTTCACACCATAATTCTGTTAATTCTATAGTCTTGCATTCATTTTACTCACATTCTAAATAAGAGGACATCAGCAGGACAAATATTAACAATTAGAGGAGATTTCAGGAATGCAGTCAGGAAATTTTCATTTTCCAGGAATCAGTAAAAACTGTTGTGTGAAATTAATCACATCTCCACTCTCTCCACTTCTAAAAATATTTTAAAAACCAAACTGACGCAAGATAAACTTTTAATCTACAAACTTCACATATAAAGCTACTCACTTCAATTAAAGTGTAATGGTGGCAATCAGTATTATTTCTTTCTTTTTTTATTATACTGTATTAGATAATATAAGATAGCTTTCATCCCATAGTTGAGAGAGTAAAGGAGACAAAGTTTGTCCTCCTATTGTACAGGGTTTTGATGTATTTGATATGTCTCTGTTTACGGCAGATTCGGGTCAGTAGGAGTTTTGTTCTAGTTCGGACAGCTCAGACTGAGTTATCTGTGTTGTTTTCTCTTAACAGGATCAGGATCAGGAACTAGCTCAGGTGCCGGCTCTTGTCGTTCAGCCTCCTGCCGAGCAGCCTCTTGAATTTAGGTAAGTGTGTCAAGACTGTAAGGCTGAAAATGTTAAGTTACGTCTTACAGGTGATTTTTTTTCATCATGCTCATCATGATTTTCTCTGACTTTCTTTGTATTCATGTTAGTAAGTTGATAAATGCCAATCAGACTTGTATTACCAAGCCTGTTCTTAACACAACTGATTTGCATTTGCCCCCAAATTATAATAAATAATATTAATTTATTTACCAATTATATTTACAGTTCAATGATATACAATTCATACAATATTTATAAATATTTAAATACAATTCAGTACAATTATAATTTACACAGACTAAAAAAACCTCAGGATTTGTGCATGACCAAGTTATGTTTATACTCCAGTGATATGGATCAAGTGAGTATCCCCGATTATGACAAGCGACCTTTGACCCTGGAAGAACTTCGCCAGTTCGTTACGAAAATGGTAAGAAAACACAAACACACACATACACACACACTTATACACACATACACACACACACTTATACACACATACACACACACACTTATACACACACACACACACACAGGAAGTAGTCTTTGGTTTAATCACGTTACATGGTGCTTTGGTTTTAAGTTTTAAACTGTGTCTCTGTGCAGATTCTTGAAAAAGAAAAAGTGAAGCGTGAGGCAAGGGTCAAGAGGGCCCGGCTTAAGAAAAGTCAGGGCTCTGTCCATCCAAAGACCCTCACCCAGTGAAAAATGAGACTGGTCCCACCATCTCTGAGGGTAAAGCCACTGACTGTCTTCAAACAACGTCTGAAGAACTACCATTTCCAGAAGCACTTAAACTTTCTTTCCCTGTTTTTATGTATTGTCACAGTATATGTTAAAGAAATAAAAACACCAATTTTAGGCTAATGGTATCCTAAGTCTGTAACCTATTGAACCAATGTTAATGTATTCAATGATAGAGACTTAAAGCACTTTTGTACTTCGCTCTGACGCTTCTGCCAAATGCCAGAAATGTAAATGTAAAAGTGAAAAGCCAGAGGTCTGTCCATCCAAAGACAGCCCCATTGTAAGAACTCGCTGGATGCGGGAGAGTTAGAATCCATATGCGGATCTTTATTGAAATCAACAGGCAGAATCGTAAACGGCAAGGCAGGCAAAAAGGCCAAAACCGGAAAGCAATAACTAGGCAAACAAAACCAAAACAGAAACTGAGAATCGAAGAATCAGGAAAAAAGGCAAACACACGCCTCCCATTCCACAGCGTGGTTCGAGGTGCTGGAATAAATTAGTCGTGCTGCTTCCTTTAGTTGCCACAAACTTCAGACATATTTTACAGCGGGCTTTGGCTTGTTTAACGTCTGAAGTTGCAAACCCGAACCATTTCCATGCAATTGAAGAAACCGCACCTCTCTTGGAAACAAGCTGCTTGGTTTCGTCAGCGCATGCTGCCATGTTGTATTTAGTACTTCCCAAGTGTAAATCACAGAGAGGCGTCGCAAAACTACGGAAGCTCGCTGCGCCAAACCAAAAGTGAAATCGTAAAATCGATTTTCGTTTTTTCAACATCGACATTTTCAAATTAATTCAAATTAATTTCGACAAATTCGAATTAATCGATAATGACGATTAATCGCGCAGCTCTACATGAACACAGTCAATATTCCGGCGAGGGCTCCCTCTGGCGGTCTGGACCTGTGAACACCGTGACAGAACCCCCCCCTCTAGGAACACCTCCAGGTGCTCTACGCCGGGGGTGACCCCTGGAACGAGGAGCGGGCCTGTTGGGGAATTTAAGGTGGAACTCCTCGGTGAGGGCTGGGTCCAGGATATCCGAAGCGTTCACCCAGCAGTGCTCCTCCGGGCCATACCCTAACGGGCCATAGGCTAACGCGCCATCGATGTCCAGGGGCGGGGGCGGTTCCAGAGGTGAAGGGGTGGAGCCGGTGGGTTTGTGATAGGGTTTGAGCAGGGACATGTGGAAAGTAGCCAAGATGCAGTAGGTTGGGGGTCTAAGTTGAGTCTAAGATTCTTAGTGGATAACCATACCTTCTGGCCCACTTGGTATTCATGCTGAGGGCGTCGCCAGCAGTTCGCCTGGATCTCCTGTCTCCTCACCGCCCGCTGAAGTCTCACATGAGCCCGTTCCCAGGCCACCTGACTTCTTCTAGACCAGTCCTCCACACTCGGGACACAAGACGGTTCTCCAGACCAGGGGAATAGTGGAGGCTGGTAGCCTAGAATACATTGAAATGGAGTCAGCCCAGTGGATGAATGACGTAAAGAATTCTGGGCATGTTTTTATGAAAACTGTGTTCTTTAAAATGATATTTGTAAGATTACGTTAAAAAACAACAACAATTAATTCCATATTCATAGTTTGAAAAATCTTACACTGATTGTCTGTATCCTTGAGGAAACAATTTTCCTCCAGGTTTTTTTTTTTTTTAAAAACTAATGATCATGTCAAAGCTTTTTAGTCTAACGATGATATTTAATTTATTTAATTACAAACATCGGTGTTGTTTAAAGTTAATAAAAATGGAATTGATCACAACAGTGGGTTTATTTGTGAACACTGCTAGACAATCATATAAAAGCCAGCAAATGGATAACTAACGCCTGGGACCCCCGCCCTATGCGGGGCTCGACCCCAGACGCCCGTGGTGTGTGTGCGCACGCCAGCACACGGTGTAATGAGACCCATGCGCAGGATTCAGCGAAGCACTGCTTACACTGATAACAATCATGGACCAGGACACAAACACAAGGATCCCTATTTATAGGGGTAGACATTAGGGCTAATGGGATACAGGTGACACAATCAGGATAGGAACAATAGGAAGGGCGTAACAAAAGACACACAAAGAAGCAGGCTTCCAAGGTTCACCTGCCAGCGCCCTCTCTGGGCCTGGCAGGGAACTGTCCAGCTGTTCCTGACATAACCCCCTCCTCTAAGGCGCAGCTCCCGAAGCGCCCAACCTCCGCCTAGGGGACGCCTCAGGAGTAGGCGGAAGATGTAGTTCATAGAGGGGAGATGCAAGGCCTGATGTAGTTCATAAATGCAGTCTATGGCGATGCCCCAGGTCCCAGGGGTAAGTTGACATCCGGCCCTAGAAAAAAAACGGGAGGGAAGCGTCTTCCACCCGTGGTGCCGAGCGACGTTCTCCACGGAAACTCCATCGCGGAGCGGCGTCCCCGGCTGACAAGGTGGTGGAAGCCCGCCTCCAGTGGGACCGATAAAAAGGGGGTGTCCCCCATGGCCTGAAGTCGAGTGACGTCCTCCTTGTAAATTCCCTGGGGGAGCGACGTCCTCGACCATAACGAAGATGGGGACACCTCCCTGGGGAAACGGGGAAAAGGATCCGCCGGATGCCATCCACCGGTTGTCCAGGGCTCTAGCCAGCAGACTGCAAACCCTTACCGAAGACAGGAACTAGCTGGGAATCCCGCTGGGTCTCAGAAATGGTCCATGATTCTGTAACGTCTGGGACCCCCGCCCTATGCGGGGCTCGATCCCAGACGCCCGTGGTGTGTGTGCGCACGCCAGCACACGGTGTAATGAGACCCATGCGCAGGATTCAGCGAAGCACTGCTTTTATTACATTTAAGACGCGACATAGGGAAACAAACGTAACACTAGACATGGTGTGGTTAACTAAACAAAACAAAACCTAGACCTTAGCTTGGACATGGAACCTAGCAAACAAAACCCCAACAGAAACCACGGTACAGATAACAATCATGGACCAGGACACAAACACAAGGATCCCTATTTATAGGGGTAGACATTAGGGCTAATGGGATACAGGTGACACAATCAGGATAGGAACAATAGGAAGGGCGTAACAAAAGACACACAAAGAAGCAGGCTTCCAAGGTTCACCTGCCAGCGCCTTCTCTGGGCCTGGCAGGGAACTGTCCAGCTGTTCCTGACAATAACCATGTGTAACACCCTCACCGCCTGATGAGGACAGATATTAATCATTAAATCAGAAAGACACATCAGACTCTGAGCTGCTGCTTTCCTCAGAATGGTTTTATTATTTGAATTATTCACATTATTTACATGAATCAATCGGCAATTTACATATTTGCCGATAAAACTTACACGAAAAGAGTTGAAAGAAGAATAAAGAAAAAACCTTACACATTAACCAATATTCTTTAAAAATAATACACATATATCTCCACTCTTTTTTTTACATTAATGTATCTATCCCCTGTTTCTTGCTTATAACAACTTGGGTTCTCACCAGTGTATTTACGTTGTGTTGGTGTGATTATGGAGAAAGGAAGAGGCCAGTTGTGGCTGTGTAAAACACACAGCAGCTCTCTTTTATTTGGATAGGTTTCTCTTCAAAGCAGGCACAATGAGATGAGTAGGCAGACATCCTTTCCAAAAGCAAACAGGTAAATAGGTTCCTTGCAGCTCTAATATGTTGGTGCATGGTACACCTCACCACAACTCACTTTTTTAAAAAGGACAAGACAACACGTGGTAGGTTCATGGTCTAATTCTTGGCCAGTGTTCTGTATGAAAACTGCCTAAACATTTGAAGGCCATTCCTTCGAGGTATTCCAGCTGATGCATTATAAACACTTGCACATCAGATATGTTGATTCTCTTACCTTTCATTAATTTTAGAACTTCCTGTGACCATGCAGACTTGATAGAGTAGCACAAACATAACATGATAATATAAAAAAAAATACCATTGAAATTATAGCAGGTTTAACATAATCAAGAGAAATAATATATTTGCTATAAAATGGATCTACTCACGCCATTCACAAAGAGAAATACAAGGTAATGTGACAATATCAGTAACTAGTGCAGCACGCTTACACAGAAACAGCAATCATTGCCAGCCAAAGTTATTATGAGCAAAGTCACACAATGAACCAGAAATCATCAGAAGCCTCTGGTTGGACAAAGCCCCATAATTTGCAGAGACCCTAGTTTTAGCAAAGTCCAAAACGGAACAGAAGAAGAAAAAAGCTTCAACACTTCACCAGATTAACAAACAGAAGCCTTTATTATTATTATTATTATTATTATTATTAAGGCCATTGGTTCATGCTCTGCCTGAGGGGCATTGTTGGTGTAAACAAAAACTGTGCCTAGCAGAGGATGGTTTCGATCCATCGACCTCTGGGTTATGGGCCCAGCACGCTTCCGCTGCGCCACTCTGCTCAATGCACACCCCAGATGGGACTCGAACCCACATGCTGAAGTTGGAGGAACACTGCCTGGCTGATGGACCATCATGGAGGGTGGAGTGCTGCTGGGCTGGGGAGTGCTGGTGGCTGAGGGTCCAGGGTCCACAAATGTGGGTTCGGTGTGGGGACCATGCTTGATAGAAGTGCTGGGCTCGATGGGAACAGCGCCAGCTTGTGCAAGTATGCCTAAAATAACATGATGAATAAAATATACATTAACAGTCTACATATATGGCAGAAAAATTTAAGCAATGGGTAAAGAGTTTAGGTGAGATATTTCAGATATAATATACTGAGACATTTTCATGCCAAAGTCTCCTCAGTAACTTGAGTTGGAGAATCTGGAAAAAAGTGATGAGTGTCCACAGGCCTGCATTGGACATTTACTTATCTGTAACATAAAAAAAAGACTGTCAGTTGGCTCATGACCTATAGATTACATGGTATGGCTTTATGTCTTTTCTGTACATACCCTCTGGTGAGGAGCAGGTCTGTCGCCAGCTGCAGAGGGCCACACACCTGTGCTGGAAAACTGCCATGGCCTTACGAGATTTTTGAGGCTTCAGTAGTAGTAGAAAATCTGTTGAAAATCAACAGCCTGGCTCGCAGTCACACTCTAATTCATCCCAAAGGTGTTCTATCAGGTTGCGGTCAGGACTCTGTCCAGGCCAGTCAGGTTTCTCCACACCAAACGTGCTCATTCATCTTTGTGGACCTTGCTAGTTGGAACAGGAAGGAGCCATCCCCAAACTGTTCCCAGAAAGTTGGGTGCATGAATTGGAATGCTGAAGCATTAAGAGTTCCTTTCACTGGAACTAAGGGGCCAAGCACAACCCCTGAAAAACAACACCTGAATACAATGATTTGGAGGGGTGTCCCAAAACTTTAGGCACTATAGTGTACATGAATCAGTAAATAAGCTTTGCATTTGTGAAGTATGAACGGGGCAAAGCAGCTGTGACATATGCTGACATTTGGTTTGTTACAATAACACAGCATTCAGTGATATTTTACTTATCGCACAGCCTGAACAATTTGAGCAAAACAGAATCTACAGGATTAATGACAGATATATGGCACATATGTACAAATTAATTCATAAACAAACAACAACAACAAAAAAAAACATCTAAAATCAGAATTCTGATTAAAGAAAGGTATGGGAACATTACTATAACATTAGTTTGTAGTTTTAAAAAATAATTCCCATTTGGAAAAATTCCTGTGATAAGAGCCTGAAAAAAGTTCTGGAAACAGCTGGACCTACTGTAAAAGCAACTTTGGTGAATATTTGTTGTCAGCAGTAACAAAACGTTTTAAGGACAGTTTGTTAACAACCAGATGTTATGTGTGTGTGTGTGTGTGTGTGTGTGTGCATGGTGTCCTCACATCACATCCCATTCAGGATGTATTCCTTCCTCTTGTTCAATGTTACCAGATTTGACTTCGGTTGGATTTACCACGAACTTGGCCAACTTTTTCTCAGTGCCAAGAGACTTCTTACTGTCACCACTATGATGTGGCCATATTAATAGTTTTACATACACACACACACACACACACACACATATATATAATATATATATATATATATACACTATATTGCCAAAAGTATTCGCTCACCTACCTTGACTCGCATATGAACTTAAGTGACATCCCATTCCTAATCCATAGGGTTCAGTATGACGTCGGTCCACCCTTTGCAGCTATAACAGCTTCAACTCTTCTGGGAAGGCTGTCCACAAGGTTTAGGAGTGTTTATGGGAATTTTTGACCATTCTTCCAGAAGCGCGTTTGTGAGGTCACACACTGATGTTGGACGAGAAGGTCTGGCTCTCAGTCTCCGCTCTAATTCATCCCAAAGGTGTTCTATCGGGTTGAGGTCAGGACTCTGTGCAGGCCAGTCAAGTTCATCCACACCAGACTCTGTCATCCATGTCTTTATGGACCTTGCTTTGTGCACTGGTGCACAGTCATGTTGGAAGAGGAAGGGGCCAGCTCCAAACTGTTCCCACAAAGTTGGGAGCATGGAATTGTCCAAAATGTCTTGGTATGCTGAAGCATTCAGAGTTCCTTTCACTGGAACTAAGGGGCCAAGCCCAGCTCCTGAAAAACAACCCCACACCATAATCCCCCCTCCACCAAACTTTACACTTGGCACAATGCAGTCAGACAAGTACCGTTCTCCTGGCAACCGCCAAACCCAGACTCGTCCATCAGATTGCCAGATGGAGAAGTGCGATTCGTCACTCCAGAGAACGTGTCTCCACTGCTCTAGAGTCCAGTGGCGGCGTGCTTTACACCACTGCATCCCACGCTTTGCATTGCACTTGGTGATGTATGGCTTGGATGCAGGTGCTCGGCCATGGAAACCCATTCCATGAAGCTCTCTGCGCACTGTTCTTGAGCTAATCTGAAGGCCACATGAAGTTTGGAGGTCTGTAGCGATTGACTCTGCAGAAAGTTGGCGACCTCTTCGCACTATGCGCCTCAGCATCCGCTGACCCCGCTCCGTCAGTTTACGTGGCCTACCACTTCGTGGCTGAGTTGCTGTCGTTCCCAAACACTTCCACATTCTTATAATACAGCTGACAGTTGACTGTGGAATATTTAGGAGCGAGGAAATTTCACGACTGGATTTGTTGCACAGGTGGCATCCTATCACAGTTCCACACTGGAATTCACTGAGCTCCTGAGAGCGACCCATTCTTTCACAAATGTTTGTAAAAACAGTCTGCATGCCTAGGTGCTTGATTTTATACACCTGTGGCCATGGAAGTGATTGGAACAGCTGATTCTGATTATTTGGATGGGTGAGCGAATACTTTTGGCAATATAGTATATATATATATATATATATATATATATATATATATATATATTTATATATATGTGTGTGTGTGTGTGTGTGTGTGTTATCAGATAAAATTAATTACTTGTTACTCATGGAAAAGGAAAATAAAAGACAAAGCCCAGAATGTTTGGTAAACAATAAAAATTTCTTCAGAAACTCAGAAACTCGTGATAAACTGGAAAACAAGCAGAGAGACTTATTTCCATTATCTGACAATTGAAGACATTCCAAAAATTGCAAAAAAAACATATTTACAGATTTTTTTTGGTCAACATTTGGGAAATGAATATAATGAAATGTGATGAATGAAAGTAGCAGTACCACTTATACTCTAAAAACAGAATAAAAGAATAAAAATAGTGTTTCATGCGTCACTGCTGATGTACAAACACAATAATATGAATAAATTAGTCTATGAATTCATTTGTACAAGAATTTATGAATGGGATTAATTCACTTGTACTGTAGCAATTTTATGAATCTGTTTTGATCAACACTCAAGGCCTTATTCACACAAGGTTTTGTCCTAGTACTAAACCTATGCTTGTAAACTGGGGAGTTGACATTTTCTTAAGTGGCGAATGAATGATTTTTATTAAGGAACATGACTTGTTCAACAGTACAGGGACTGAGTCTGTCACTTTTTATTTACTACTTCCACTGCCTGTTACAGTATTCTCTCACACTGGACTGAGGCAGCAGGTTTCTTGGCTGGTTTCATGCTAACAGTTTAAAAGCATTGTCTCTATTCACTAGTGAAGCGGATGACTCTCGATATCTGCACTAGGGAATCTCGTCAGAATTCAGATCCGAAGCTTCAGACGTCACATAGCACGTTGCCTTGGAGAGCTTCTGTGACGTGTTTCACTCATCACAAGAAAACTGCGAAGGTGTCGCTATTCAGATTGCATACCAACCTTGGAAGGTAAGGAAGTGTTTCTGATAACTAGCGCTCTAAATTAGCCAACTAGTACACTATAACTAGCGCGCTAACGGAAATGTATATGGTAAGCAGTGAGTAGTAGCTGTAACGATATGCCTCTGTTGTGTTGTTATTTATTCACTTTTTTAAACTTTTATTCTTTATATTTTGGCCTTACTAAACTATTATAAACTACTAAACTAAATATTTGTCGCTGAAAGGAACTCACTACGGTTATTAAATGTAGCACGGAAATGTTTTAAGCTATAGTATGATATTTTTGATCAAACTATCTACGGTCTTAGAACTAGTTAGCGTTTGTGCTCTCGCTCTCTCTCTCTGTCTGTCTGTCTCTCTCTCTCTCTCTCTCTCTCTCTGTCTGTCTCTCTGTCTCTCTCTCTCTCTCTGTCTGTCTCTCTCTCTCTCTCTCTCTCTCTCTCTCGCTCTCTCTCTCTGTCTGTCTCTCTCTCTCTCTCTCCCTCTCTCTCTCTCTGTCTGTCTGTCTCTCTCTCTCTCTCTCTCTCTCTCTCTCTCTCTCTCTGTGGCTAGGTTGTGAACATTGACTAGCTCACTGCTCTTGTCACTACTGTTAGCAATATTGTGGTGAAAACATTGATTTTACAAAGTGCCATCTCCATGTCTTCACAGTGATTTACTGAAAAATGTTGAAAAAACGTACAGGAATAAAAACCAGCAGCCTGGACTTTGATGCACTGGGTAAGAGCGTAGTAATGTGTAAATGAGTTATCAGTGATGAACATGTAGCTGTTATAGTAAAAATGACACGTCTGTGATGTGGTGTGTGTGTGTGTGTGTGTGTGTGTTACAGAGGAGAAGGCCAGTCTGAAGAGGCAATATAAAATGATGCAGGGTGATTTGGAGGCCAGCAAAATCCATTTCCAGGACATTATCCGCAAGCAGTGGTCAGTCAGATAGTCCCCGATACACATACATGCTGTTTTTTTTCTGAACACTCCACATCTTGAGGGATCTCTGCCTCATAGCTCCTGGGTTCTGGTTCGATCCAGAGCTCAGGTTACTGTCTGTATGGAGTTCTCCTCATGTCTCTGTGGGTTCTTTATGGGTTCTTCAGATTCTTCCTACTGTACAAAGAACATGCCAGTAGTTTGATTGGTGAATCTAAATTGGCTCTATAGGTGCGACTCCATCTACTGGCATGTTTTTGGGAGGTGGGTAGATCCAGGTAGTCCTAGATCATTCCCAGTGTTTCTTGGGATAGACTCCAGATCCACCGCCACCCTGACCAGGATAAAGTGCTGGGAACTTATAGGAACCTCACGTTTTGATTTTGACTCTTTAACATACTCTTGAAGAATATGTTGAATTTTACTTGTACAGTTTTTGTTCCAGTCATAATCACAAAGCATGTTTTTTTTTTTATCATGAAGACTACGATTAATTTAGTTTTATTGTTGATGACAGAATTAATTTCCCAGTTTAAATTCTCATTCAATTTGTCATAGTATTCATAATTATTCATGTTATTATCATTTTGTAAACACATCACTCTGTTCACGTGTGTTGCCTGTTAGTCTGGAGGAAAATCAACTGCGTAAGGAGTGCAAGAAATTGGAGGAGAAACTGCATGTGCCTCAGAGTCAGCGGCTCAGGCAGGCTGACATCCGCTGTGTCCAGCAGCTCCGGGCTCTCCTGAAGCGCCGCGACGAGCTCGACAAGTGTGTGGAAAAAGAGAGACTCATTCAAGTAAAGCTTGAGCAAAAGGTGATGACCTTCAGACATCACACACACACACAGCAAACATACACAATAAAGTCACATGCTGTTCATTTAGCAGCATCCTGTTTTCAATATTATGCCACACATATCAATATTATACCTTGTCTAGACAGTGTGTATGTCTTTGAAGGACTACACATTTTATCCTAACATTGATTTTAAAGAGCCTTAAAAAGTATGTTTTGTGACAAACTTGACTGTATTTGAACAGATCCAGAGTGTTCAGAAGAAACTGGAAGAGCATAAGCGGAAGGCTCACGCTCGCCACACTGAAGAGGTCACTCACAAGCTGGAAAATAAACTGGAACGCGTGAGTTAGAGTTGTTAGATTCTGTGTTACAAACAGGTCATAAGGTGCATCTCAAGTCACATAGTAGGCTATTTCACACCATTTTGTAGCATAAATAAGTTGAGTTGTGTATCCACACTACAAATTCCATCAAGACGAAGTGATGCACTTATTCACCAAAATAAAAACAAAGTGTGGAATGTTGGTCACTTCATGCCCTCAACCCTCACAGCTACCAGGCGCTGAGACTGGACACTGCGGTGGACAAGACATCTTACAGATGTCTTTTAAATTAGTGAGCTCTTTCTGTGAGCTAAGAGCAAAAGCTGGCCTAGTGGAAAACTACAGCTAAGTAACGCAAATGTGCAAACAAGTTAAACATGGCAACCTTTGCAGCCACACAATAAAATAGAACAAACTGTAAAGCAGGAAGCTGTGAAAAACATTGCATACCCTCGGGTCAGACTGAAGAAGATAATTTAGCAACACAATATAGATGCAGAGTCACTGTTACCACCCTATAGTTGATTATTTTCCCAAAACTGCATATCACAGCAATCTTCCCTGTGAAATAATATGGTATAAATATCAGCTACTAACTCCAACCTTTTAGCGTGACTGTAAAGCAGGGTTTTATTTGTTTTTTAAAAGTTGTAATATTTACCTCTGTAAACTTTTTTCTTGTCCTTCATTTACCCACCTACAGACTCTCATTCGCCACAACAAGAAGGTGGTGAAGAAACATCAGCTGAAAGAGGAGATAGAGAAGCTGCAAAAGGACCATGTTCATTTCCAGCAGCTGCACCACTGTCAGCATGAGGTCAGAGCTTATAGTGTGACTAGGGTCAGGATTTAATCACATGCATGAGAAGCCTGTGGTTAACGCAGGAGATGTTCTCTTTTACAGGAGCTTCAGAAAGTCCAGCAGGAGATTGCTGAACTCATGACCATGATAGAGGAAGAACATGATGTCAGGTGAACTGAATTTACTGCATTTATTTACATGTATGAGTACCATGTGGACAGGATTCACTTTTTGCTAAACGAAAATAGATAGTAAAATGTTTATGTTTATGGTGTTTTAAGTGTTACACCAGCACTGTAGAATTCTCAAATCTAATTGGACAGAAAGTGTTGATTAATTTTCTATAAGAGCTGCCCTTCATATGAAAATCACAGATCTGTATTAATCATTCTGATCCCTCCAATAATCAGATGAATGATCATATTATAGTTATTATTATTATTATTATTACTATTATTATTGTTCGTGTGTATGTAAACAGGCTCTGTGTTTTTTGTGTGATGTTCAGGGAGAAAATACTGACAAAACTGGAGAATTTGAAGGAGAAGAATGAGAAGAATAAGAAGAAACGGCTTCAACAAATCGCTGAGGTGGATGAGCTGAAGAGGCAGCTTGAAGTGGAGCAACGTCTTGATAAGTTCATAGAAACTAAGTGTCGTGAGAGGAAAGGACTGGAGGAGGCACAACTCAGACGCGGTGAGAGCTCAAAAATATTGGCACCTTTGGTAAAAAAGTTATTTCATGGTCTAGTTAAGTCTCTCATTGGAAATATGAGAGAAATTTAAGCTTATTTGAAGTTATTCTGAAGAAAATATAAAACACTTAATGACTTAATATCATTCCTATAATGCCTGATGATGAAGTTTCCTCATTATTTAATCATCTAATCTTCACCTTGTTGAAGAAAGAGCATTGGGAATTGACCTTTGTGTCACTCTATATTTATTCCCCAGTAAAACAGGAAGTCATGGTTCTCTTATGACATCCTAATCACTCATAGCCAAATGAAAGAGTAAAGTGTATAATGCAGCCTTGCTTGAGTTAAGGTTTATTTACAAGAATTTGTAAGAATAGCAATAAGGTGTATAACTACAGGGTTTTAATTTTTCTTGGAAATTTATTTGAGTGAAATGTTGGAGAAGTGACAGATTAAGCTTATTAACCATTTATAATTGTTTTACCCAACATTACAAAGAGTGGCAATAATTCTAGAGCTGACTGTTTTAGATTATATTATTTACCTAGTTCAGTTAACCAGACTAATATAGTTGGAAACTTGGATGATGATGATGATGATGATGATGATTGCAGAAATGAAGAAGCAGCAGTTGATCAAATTAGAGAATGAAGCATTAGAGGACCTTTTCCGCCGGCTCAGGGAGGTGACCGGCGAGGAAGATTTGGAAATGCTCGTGACCAAATGTTTACAGCGTGAGTCAGCTCTGTCTAATCTCCATCTAATTTCAGATGATTAATGCTTCAGATTGGATCTGTAATAAAGGTTGTGTCTAATTTAACCTGGTTGCTGTATAACATTGTGTATTGTTTACAGGTGAAGAAAAGTTCATCTTTTACTATAGATACCTTACTGAGCAAAGAAGAGAGATTGAGGATTTGAAAGCTGAAATCAGATCGGTAAGTCAAAATCAACATTTTTTACTATTTTTCCAGTAATCTAAATATACCTGATCAGCCAGGAGATGAAGCTAACAAAGTCAGTGTAACTAAGAAATAATAGATAATTTCCAAATCAGCATTTTGTTCACTGAATGTAAAAACCATGACAACATGTGACTTCAGACTCAGATAAGATGTGTTTAATTTAAATACCTAAATAAGTACAATTTATTCATGGAAGGTTGACCTTAATTGCTGTACGTAAATAAGAGCATAAAAATATAAGTGAACAATAGAAATGACATGGAAATTTTTAAAAACAAATCTGAATCTGACCCATCTGAAGTCATCACCTCTTTTTATGTTCATATGAAACATCACAAACACGCTTACCCGAAAATAGCTCACTGTGTGTTCCTGTTCCCTGATCCAGACAAAAGAGGAGATGGAGAAGTTGAGAGATCGGAGATCGGAAGAACCCCCCACCCTCAATCAGCAGAGAGACATTGAATCTCAGATCCAGGAACTCACTGAGATCCTGGATCAGCTTAATACAGGTGAGACAAGGAGGTGCTGACTAAATAATATGTAAACAAGTGCTCTAGCACATACTGCAAGTGCACAAGATCTATACCTAAATGCTGAGTTGTGTAGAGTTGTGCAGTGTATAGAAAACAGGGTTTTGTTATTTCACTGGATTTATAATTTACAAGCACAAGTAAAAAGAAATTGAGATTTTGGGTAAAACAGATACAGTGCAAGTTTTTTTTAATGAGATCCTTAGAACATGTAAAAAAGGTTTTTGTTTCACACATTTTTGTGTGTGTGTGTGTGTGTGTGTGTGTTAATGTAGGGGTGAGCGACTTGTATCATGAGATCGGTTGCGATCCTCCGTTGGACAAAGTGCTCAGTTGTCCAGGTTGGCTTAAAGACTCCAGCCTTACAATTCACCTGAGGCTACTGGCCCAGAAAACCAGTGAGCTGGTCGCTGTCCAGAATTTCATCAAATTCAAGGTACAGTAACGATGAAACAAGATCCACGTGTCCAACATTTCTTGTTTTTAGTGAGATCGTCTCTTGCACCTGGTTTGAATAGGATTAGGACTTTTTGATTCACAGCGCCGTGTTTTTTACTTTTTATATTCTAATCTCTGTGTATTTGTGAGGTGTAAAATAGTAAGTGGTGTAATCAAAATATGTTAAAAGATATGTTAAAATACATTTAAAGCCGCTCTGCTATTAAGAATGTTGACGTTCTGAGTTTGATCACTTAGTGTCACTCTGATGTAAATCCAGCGCTTAGCTTCAGATCTGTTCCTCTTCCATCTTTTCACACCATAATTCTGTTAATTCTATAGTCTTGCATTCATTTTACTCACATTCTAAATAAGAGGACATCAGCAGGACAAATATTAACAATTAGAGGAGATTTCAGGAATGCAGTCAGGAAATTTTCATTTTCCAGGAATCAGTAAAAACTGTTGTGTGAAATTAATCACATCTCCACTCTCTCCACTTCTAAAAATATTTTAAAAACCAAACTGACGCAAGATAAACTTTTAATCTACAAACTTCACATATAAAGCTACTCACTTCAATTAAAGTGTAATGGTGGCAATCAGTATTATTTCTTTCTTTTTTTATTATACTGTATTAGATAATATAAGATAGCTTTCATCCCATAGTTGAGAGAGTAAAGGAGACAAAGTTTGTCCTCCTATTGTACAGGGTTTTGATGTATTTGATATGTCTCTGTTTACGGCAGATTCGGGTCAGTAGGAGTTTTGTTCTAGTTCGGACAGCTCAGACTGAGTTATCTGTGTTGTTTTCTCTTAACAGGATCAGGATCAGGAACTAGCTCAGGTGCCGGCTCTTGTCGTTCAGCCTCCTGCCGAGCAGCCTCTTGAATTTAGGTAAGTGTGTCAAGACTGTAAGGCTGAAAATGTTAAGTTACGTCTTACAGGTGATTTTTTTTCATCATGCTCATCATGATTTTCTCTGACTTTCTTTGTATTCATGTTAGTAAGTTGATAAATGCCAATCAGACTTGTATTACCAAGCCTGTTCTTAACACAACTGATTTGCATTTGCCCCCAAATTATAATAAATAATATTAATTTATTTACCAATTATATTTACAGTTCAATGATATACAATTCATACAATATTTATAAATATTTAAATACAATTCAGTACAATTATAATTTACACAGACTAAAAAAACCTCAGGATTTGTGCATGACCAAGTTATGTTTATACTCCAGTGATATGGATCAAGTGAGTATCCCCGATTATGACAAGCGACCTTTGACCCTGGAAGAACTTCGCCAGTTCGTTACGAAAATGGTAAGAAAACACAAACACACACATACACACACACTTATACACACATACACACACACACTTATACACACATACACACACACACTTATACACACACACACACACAGGAAGTAGTCTTTGGTTTAATCACGTTACATGGTGCTTTGGTTTTAAGTTTTAAACTGTGTCTCTGTGCAGATTCTTGAAAAAGAAAAAGTGAAGCGTGAGGCAAGGGTCAAGAGGGCCCGGCTTAAGAAAAGTCAGGGCTCTGTCCATCCAAAGACCCTCACCCAGTGAAAAATGAGACTGGTCCCACCATCTCTGAGGGTAAAGCCACTGACTGTCTTCAAACAACGTCTGAAGAACTACCATTTCCAGAAGCACTTAAACTTTCTTTCCCTGTTTTTATGTATTGTCACAGTATATGTTAAAGAAATAAAAACACCAATTTTAGGCTAATGGTATCCTAAGTCTGTAACCTATTGAACCAATGTTAATGTATTCAATGATAGAGACTTAAAGCACTTTTGTACTTCGCTCTGACGCTTCTGCCAAATGCCAGAAATGTAAATGTAAAAGTGAAAAGCCAGAGGTCTGTCCATCCAAAGACAGCCCCATTGTAAGAACTCGCTGGATGCGGGAGAGTTAGAATCCATATGCGGATCTTTATTGAAATCAACAGGCAGAATCGTAAACGGCAAGGCAGGCAAAAAGGCCAAAACCGGAAAGCAATAACTAGGCAAACAAAACCAAAACAGAAACTGAGAATCGAAGAATCAGGAAAAAAGGCAAACACACGCCTCCCATTCCACAGCGTGGTTCGAGGTGCTGGAATAAATTAGTCGTGCTGCTTCCTTTAGTTGCCACAAACTTCAGACATATTTTACAGCGGGCTTTGGCTTGTTTAACGTCTGAAGTTGCAAACCCGAACCATTTCCATGCAATTGAAGAAACCGCACCTCTCTTGGAAACAAGCTGCTTGGTTTCGTCAGCGCATGCTGCCATGTTGTATTTAGTACTTCCCAAGTGTAAATCACAGAGAGGCGTCGCAAAACTACGGAAGCTCGCTGCGCCAAACCAAAAGTGAAATCGTAAAATCGATTTTCGTTTTTTCAACATCGACATTTTCAAATTAATTCAAATTAATTTCGACAAATTCGAATTAATCGATAATGACGATTAATCGCGCAGCTCTACATGAACACAGTCAATATTCCGGCGAGGGCTCCCTCTGGCGGTCTGGACCTGTGAACACCGTGACAGAACCCCCCCCTCTAGGAACACCTCCAGGTGCTCTACGCCGGGGGTGACCCCTGGAACGAGGAGCGGGCCTGTTGGGGAATTTAAGGTGGAACTCCTCGGTGAGGGCTGGGTCCAGGATATCCGAAGCGTTCACCCAGCAGTGCTCCTCCGGGCCATACCCTAACGGGCCATAGGCTAACGCGCCATCGATGTCCAGGGGCGGGGGCGGTTCCAGAGGTGAAGGGGTGGAGCCGGTGGGTTTGTGATAGGGTTTGAGCAGGGACATGTGGAAAGTAGCCAAGATGCAGTAGGTTGGGGGTCTAAGTTGAGTCTAAGATTCTTAGTGGATAACCATACCTTCTGGCCCACTTGGTATTCATGCTGAGGGCGTCGCCAGCAGTTCGCCTGGATCTCCTGTCTCCTCACCGCCCGCTGAAGTCTCACATGAGCCCGTTCCCAGGCCACCTGACTTCTTCTAGACCAGTCCTCCACACTCGGGACACAAGACGGTTCTCCAGACCAGGGGAATAGTGGAGGCTGGTAGCCTAGAATACATTGAAATGGAGTCAGCCCAGTGGATGAATGACGTAAAGAATTCTGGGCATGTTTTTATGAAAACTGTGTTCTTTAAAATGATATTTGTAAGATTACGTTAAAAAACAACAACAATTAATTCCATATTCATAGTTTGAAAAATCTTACACTGATTGTCTGTATCCTTGAGGAAACAATTTTCCTCCAGGTTTTTTTTTTTTTAAAAACTAATGATCATGTCAAAGCTTTTTAGTCTAACGATGATATTTAATTTATTTAATTACAAACATCGGTGTTGTTTAAAGTTAATAAAAATGGAATTGATCACAACAGTGGGTTTATTTGTGAACACTGCTAGACAATCATATAAAAGCCAGCAAATGGATAACTAACGCCTGGGACCCCCGCCCTATGCGGGGCTCGACCCCAGACGCCCGTGGTGTGTGTGCGCACGCCAGCACACGGTGTAATGAGACCCATGCGCAGGATTCAGCGAAGCACTGCTTACACTGATAACAATCATGGACCAGGACACAAACACAAGGATCCCTATTTATAGGGGTAGACATTAGGGCTAATGGGATACAGGTGACACAATCAGGATAGGAACAATAGGAAGGGCGTAACAAAAGACACACAAAGAAGCAGGCTTCCAAGGTTCACCTGCCAGCGCCCTCTCTGGGCCTGGCAGGGAACTGTCCAGCTGTTCCTGACATAACCCCCTCCTCTAAGGCGCAGCTCCCGAAGCGCCCAACCTCCGCCTAGGGGACGCCTCAGGAGTAGGCGGAAGATGTAGTTCATAGAGGGGAGATGCAAGGCCTGATGTAGTTCATAAATGCAGTCTATGGCGATGCCCCAGGTCCCAGGGGTAAGTTGACATCCGGCCCTAGAAAAAAAACGGGAGGGAAGCGTCTTCCACCCGTGGTGCCGAGCGACGTTCTCCACGGAAACTCCATCGCGGAGCGGCGTCCCCGGCTGACAAGGTGGTGGAAGCCCGCCTCCAGTGGGACCGATAAAAAGGGGGTGTCCCCCATGGCCTGAAGTCGAGTGACGTCCTCCTTGTAAATTCCCTGGGGGAGCGACGTCCTCGACCATAACGAAGATGGGGACACCTCCCTGGGGAAACGGGGAAAAGGATCCGCCGGATGCCATCCACCGGTTGTCCAGGGCTCTAGCCAGCAGACTGCAAACCCTTACCGAAGACAGGAACTAGCTGGGAATCCCGCTGGGTCTCAGAAATGGTCCATGATTCTGTAACGTCTGGGACCCCCGCCCTATGCGGGGCTCGATCCCAGACGCCCGTGGTGTGTGTGCGCACGCCAGCACACGGTGTAATGAGACCCATGCGCAGGATTCAGCGAAGCACTGCTTTTATTACATTTAAGACGCGACATAGGGAAACAAACGTAACACTAGACATGGTGTGGTTAACTAAACAAAACAAAACCTAGACCTTAGCTTGGACATGGAACCTAGCAAACAAAACCCCAACAGAAACCACGGTACAGATAACAATCATGGACCAGGACACAAACACAAGGATCCCTATTTATAGGGGTAGACATTAGGGCTAATGGGATACAGGTGACACAATCAGGATAGGAACAATAGGAAGGGCGTAACAAAAGACACACAAAGAAGCAGGCTTCCAAGGTTCACCTGCCAGCGCCTTCTCTGGGCCTGGCAGGGAACTGTCCAGCTGTTCCTGACAATAACCATGTGTAACACCCTCACCGCCTGATGAGGACGGATATTAATCATTAAATCAGAAAGACACATCAGACTCTGAGCTGCTGCTTTCCTCAGAATGGTTTTATTATTTGAATTATTCACATTATTTACATGAATCAATCGGCAATTTACATATTTGCCGATAAAACTTACACGAAAAGAGTTGAAAGAAGAATAAAGAAAAAACCTTACACATTAACCAATATTCTTTAAAAATAATACACATATATCTCCACTCTTTTTTTTACATTAATGTATCTATCCCCTGTTTCTTGCTTATAACAACTTGGGTTCTCACCAGTGTATTTACGTTGTGTTGGTGTGATTATGGAGAAAGGAAGAGGCCAGTTGTGGCTGTGTAAAACACACAGCAGCTCTCTTTTATTTGGATAGGTTTCTCTTCAAAGCAGGCACAATGAGATGAGTAGGCAGACATCCTTTCCAAAAGCAAACAGGTAAATAGGTTCCTTGCAGCTCTAATATGTTGGTGCATGGTACACCTCACCACAACTCACTTTTTTAAAAAGGACAAGACAACACGTGGTAGGTTCATGGTCTAATTCTTGGCCAGTGTTCTGTATGAAAACTGCCTAAACATTTGAAGGCCATTCCTTCGAGGTATTCCAGCTGATGCATTATAAACACTTGCACTTCAGATATGTTGATTCTCTTACCTTTCATTAATTTTAGAACTTCCTGTGATCATGCAGACTTGATAGAGTAGCACAAACATAACATGATAATATAAAAAAAAATACCATTGAAATTATAGCAGGTTTAACATAATCAAGAGAAATAATATATTTGCTATAAAATGGATCTACTCACGCCATTCACAAAGAGAAATACAAGGTAATGTGACAATATCAGTAACTAGTGCAGCACGCTTACACAGAAACAGCAATCATTGCCAGCCAAAGTTATTATGAGCAAAGTCACACAATGAACCAGAAATCATCAGAAGCCTCTGGTTGGACAAAGCCCCATAATTTGCAGAGACCCTAGTTTTAGCAAAGTCCAAAACGGAACAGAAGAAGAAAAAAGCTTCAACACTTCACCAGATTAACAAACAGAAGCCTTTATTATTATTATTATTATTATTATTAAGGCCATTGGTTCATGCTCTGCCTGAGGGGCATTGTTGGTGTAAACAAAAACTGTGCCTAGCAGAGGATGGTTTCGATCCATCGACCTCTGGGTTATGGGCCCAGCACGCTTCCGCTGCGCCACTCTGCTCAATGCACACCCCAGATGGGACTCGAACCCACATGCTGAAGTTGGAGGAACACTGCCTGGCTGATGGACCATCATGGAGGGTGGAGTGCTGCTGGGCTGGGGAGTGCTGGTGGCTGAGGGTCCAGGGTCCACAAATGTGGGTTCGGTGTGGGGACCATGCTTGATAGAAGTGCTGGGCTCGATGGGAACAGCGCCAGCTTGTGCAAGTATGCCTAAAATAACATGATGAATAAAATATACATTAACAGTCTACATATATGGCAGAAAAATTTAAGCAATGGGTAAAGAGTTTAGGTGAGATATTTCAGATATAATATACTGAGACATTTTCATGCCAAAGTCTCCTCAGTAACTTGAGTTGGAGAATCTGGAAAAAAGTGATGAGTGTCCACAGGCCTGCATTGGACATTTACTTATCTGTAACATAAAAAAAAGACTGTCAGTTGGCTCATGACCTATAGATTACATGGTATGGCTTTATGTCTTTTCTGTACATACCCTCTGGTGAGGAGCAGGTCTGTCGCCAGCTGCAGAGGGCCACACACCTGTGCTGGAAAACTGCCATGGCCTTACGAGATTTTTGAGGCTTCAGTAGTAGTAGAAAATCTGTTGAAAATCAACAGCCTGGCTCGCAGTCACACTCTAATTCATCCCAAAGGTGTTCTATCAGGTTGCGGTCAGGACTCTGTCCAGGCCAGTCAGGTTTCTCCACACCAAACGTGCTCATTCATCTTTGTGGACCTTGCTAGTTGGAACAGGAAGGAGCCATCCCCAAACTGTTCCCAGAAAGTTGGGTGCATGAATTGGAATGCTGAAGCATTAAGAGTTCCTTTCACTGGAACTAAGGGGCCAAGCACAACCCCTGAAAAACAACACCTGAATACAATGATTTGGAGGGGTGTCCCAAAACTTTAGGCACTATAGTGTACATGAATCAGTAAATAAGCTTTGCATTTGTGAAGTATGAACGGGGCAAAGCAGCTGTGACATATGCTGACATTTGGTTTGTTACAATAACACAGCATTCAGTGATATTTTACTTATCGCACAGCCTGAACAATTTGAGCAAAACAGAATCTACAGGATTAATGACAGATATATGGCACATATGTACAAATTAATTCATAAACAAACAACAACAACAAAAAAAAACATCTAAAATCAGAATTCTGATTAAAGAAAGGTATGGGAACATTACTATAACATTAGTTTGTAGTTTTAAAAAATAATTCCCATTTGGAAAAATTCCTGTGATAAGAGCCTGAAAAAAGTTCTGGAAACAGCTGGACCTACTGTAAAAGCAACTTTGGTGAATATTTGTTGTCAGCAGTAACAAAACGTTTTAAGGACAGTTTGTTAACAACCAGATGTTATGTGTGTGTGTGTGTGTGTGTGTGTGCATGGTGTCCTCACATCACATCCCATTCAGGATGTATTCCTTCCTCTTGTTCAATGTTACCAGATTTGACTTCGGTTGGATTTACCACGAACTTGGCCAACTTTTTCTCAGTGCCAAGAGACTTCTTACTGTCACCACTATGATGTGGCCATATTAATAGTTTTACATACACACACACACACACACACACACACACACACACATATATATAATATATATATATATATACACTATATTGCCAAAAGTATTCGCTCACCTACCTTGACTCGCATATGAACTTAAGTGACATCCCATTCCTAATCCATAGGGTTCAGTATGACGTCGGTCCACCCTTTGCAGCTATAACAGCTTCAACTCTTCTGGGAAGGCTGTCCACAAGGTTTAGGAGTGTTTATGGGAATTTTTGACCATTCTTCCAGAAGCGCGTTTGTGAGGTCACACACTGATGTTGGACGAGAAGGCCTGGCTCTCAGTCTCCGCTCTAATTCATCCCAAAGGTGTTCTATCGGGTTGAGGTCAGGACTCTGTGCAGGCCAGTCAAGTTCATCCACACCAGACTCTGTCATCCATGTCTTTATGGACCTTGCTTTGTGCACTGGTGCACAGTCATGTTGGAAGAGGAAGGGGCCAGCTCCAAACTGTTCCCACAAAGTTGGGAGCATGGAATTGTCCAAAATGTCTTGGTATGCTGAAGCATTCAGAGTTCCTTTCACTGGAACTAAGGGGCCAAGCCCAGCTCCTGAAAAACAACCCCACACCATAATCCCCCCTCCACCAAACTTTACACTTGGCACAATGCAGTCAGACAAGTACCGTTCTCCTGGCAACCGCCAAACCCAGACTCGTCCATCAGATTGCCAGATGGAGAAGTGCGATTCGTCACTCCAGAGAACGTGTCTCCACTGCTCTAGAGTCCAGTGGCGGCGTGCTTTACACCACTGCATCCCACGCTTTGCATTGCACTTGGTGATGTATGGCTTGGATGCAGGTGCTCGGCCATGGAAACCCATTCCATGAAGCTCTCTGCGCACTGTTCTTGAGCTAATCTGAAGGCCACATGAAGTTTGGAGGTCTGTAGCGATTGACTCTGCAGAAAGTTGGCGACCTCTTCGCACTATGCGC
The DNA here is from genome assembly GCF_019097595.1 of Hemibagrus wyckioides. Taxonomy (NCBI): domain Eukaryota; kingdom Metazoa; phylum Chordata; class Actinopteri; order Siluriformes; family Bagridae; genus Hemibagrus; species Hemibagrus wyckioides. The sequence continues at coordinate 16,079,043 of NC_080725.1, forward strand.
CTCAGCATCCGCTGACCCCGCTCCGTCAGTTTACGTGGCCTACCACTTCGTGGCTGAGTTGCTGTCGTTCCCAAACACTTCCACATTCTTATAATACAGCTGACAGTTGACTGTGGAATATTTAGGAGCGAGGAAATTTCACGACTGGATTTGTTGCACAGGTGGCATCCTATCACAGTTCCACACTGGAATTCACTGAGCTCCTGAGAGCGACCCATTCTTTCACAAATGTTTGTAAAAACAGTCTGCATGCCTAGGTGCTTGATTTTATACACCTGTGGCCATGGAAGTGATTGGAACACCTGATTCTGATTATTTGGATGGGTGAGCGAATACTTTTGGCAATATAGTATATATATATATTTATATATATGTGTGTGTGTGTGTGTGTGTGTGTGTTATCAGATAAAATTAATTACTTGTTACTCGTGGAAAAGGAAAATAAAAGACAAAGCCCAGAATGTTTGGTAAACAATAAAAATTTCTTCAGAAACTCAGAAACTCGTGATAAACTGGAAAACAAGCAGAGAGACTTATTTCCATTATCTGACAATTGAAGACATTCCAAAAATTGCAAAAAAACATATTTACAGATTTTTTTTGGTCAACATTTGGGAAATGAATATAATGAAATGTGATGAATGAAAGTAGCAGTACCACTTATACTCTAAAAACAGAATAAAAGAATAAAAATAGTGTTTCATGCGTCACTGCTGATGTACAAACACAATAATATGAATAAATTAGTCTATGAATTCATTTGTACAAGAATTTATGAATGGGATTAATTCACTTGTACTGTAGCAATTTTATGAATCTGTTTTGATCAACACTCAAGGCCTTATTCACACAAGGTTTTGTCCTAGTACTAAACCTATGCTTGTAAACTGGGGAGTTGACATTTTCTTAAGTGGCGAATGAATGATTTTTATTAAGGAACATGACTTGTTCAACAGTACAGGGACTGAGTCTGTCACTTTTTATTTACTACTTCCACTGCCTGTTACAGTATTCTCTCACACTGGACTGAGGCAGCAGGTTTCTTGGCTGGTTTCATGCTAACAGTTTAAAAGCATTGTCTCTATTCACTAGTGAAGCGGATGACTCTCGATATCTGCACTAGGGAATCTCGTCAGAATTCAGATCCGAAGCTTCAGACGTCACATAGCACGTTGCCTTGGAGAGCTTCTGTGACGTGTTTCACTCATCACAAGAAAACTGCGAAGGTGTCGCTATTCAGATTGCATACCAACCTTGGAAGGTAAGGAAGTGTTTCTGATAACTAGCGCTCTAAATTAGCCAACTAGTACACTATAACTAGCGCGCTAACGGAAATGTATATGGTAAGCAGTGAGTAGTAGCTGTAACGATATGCCTCTGTTGTGTTGTTATTTATTCACTTTTTTAAACTTTTATTCTTTATATTTTGGCCTTACTAAACTATTATAAACTACTAAACTAAATATTTGTCGCTGAAAGGAACTCACTACGGTTATTAAATGTAGCACGGAAATGTTTTAAGCTATAGTATGATATTTTTGATCAAACTATCTACGGTCTTAGAACTAGTTAGCGTTTGTGCTCTCGCTCTCTCTGTCTGTCTGTCTCTCTCTCTCTCTCTCTCTCTCTCTCTGTCTCTCTCTCTGTCTCTCTCTCTCTCTCTGTCTGTGTCTCTGTCTCTCTCTCTCTCTCTGTCTGTCTCTCTCTCTCTCTCTCTCTCTCTCTCTCTGTCTCTCTCTCTGTCTCTCTCTCTCTCTCTGTCTGTGTCTCTGTCTCTCTCTCTCTCTCTGTCTGTCTCTCTCTCTCTCTCTCTCTCTCTCTCTCTCTCTCTCTCTCTCTCGCTCTCTCTCTCTGTCTGTCTGTCTCTCTCTCTCTCCCTCTCTCTCTCTCTGTCTGTCTCTCTCTCTCTCTCTCTCTCTCTCTCTGTCTCTCTGTCTGTCTCTCTCTCTCTCTCTCTCTGTCTCTCTCTCTCTCTCTCTCTCTCTCCCTCTCTCTCTCTCTCTCTCTCTCTCTCTCTCTGTGGCTAGGTTGTGAACATTGACTAGCTCACTGCTCTTGTCACTACTGTTAGCAATATTGTGGTGAAAACATTGATTTTACAAAGTGCCATCTCCATGTCTTCACAGTGATTTACTGAAAAATGTTGAGGAAACGTACAGGAATAAAAACCAGCAGCCTGGACTTTGATGCACTGGGTAAGAGCGTAGTAATGTGTAAATGAGTTATCAGTGATGAACATGTAGCTGTTATAGTAAAAATGACACGTCTGTGATGTGGTGTGTGTGTGTGTGTGTGTGTGTTACAGAGGAGAAGGCCAGTCTGAAGAGGCAATATAAAATGATGCAGGGTGATTTGGAGGCCAGCAAAATCCATTTCCAGGACATTATCCGCAAGCAGTGGTCAGTCAGATAGTCCCCGATACACATACATGCTGTTTTTTTTCTGAACACTCCACATCTTGAGGGATCTCTGCCTCATAGCTCCTGGGTTCTGGTTCGATCCAGAGCTCAGGTTACTGTCTGTATGGAGTTCTCCTCATGTCTCTGTGGGTTCTTTATGGGTTCTTCAGTTTCTTCCTACTGTACAAAGAACATGCCAGTAGTTTGATTGGTGAATCTAAATTGGCTCTATAGGTGCGACTCCATCTACTGGCATGTTTTTGGGAGGTGGGTAGATCCAGGTAGTCCTAGATCATTCCCAGTGTTTCTTGGGATAGACTCCAGATCCACCGCCACCCTGACCAGGATAAAGTGCTGGGAACTTATAGGAACCTCACGTTTTGATTTTGACTCTTTAACATACTCTTGAAGAATATGTTGAATTTTACTTGTACAGTTTTTGTTCCAGTCATAATCACAAAGCATGTTTTTTTTTTTATCATGAAGACTACGATTAATTTAGTTTTATTGTTGATGACAGAATTAATTTCCCAGTTTAAATTCTCATTCAATTTGTCATAGTATTCATAATTATTCATGTTATTATCATTTTGTAAACACATCACTCTGTTCACGTGTGTTGCCTGTTAGTCTGGAGGAAAATCAACTGCGTAAGGAGTGCAAGAAATTGGAGGAGAAACTGCGTGTGCCTCAGAGTCAGCGGCTCAGGCAGGCTGACATCCGCTGTGTCCAGCAGCTCCGGGCTCTCCTGAAGCGCCGCGACGAGCTCGACAAGTGTGTGGAAAAAGAGAGACTCATTCAAGTAAAGCTTGAGCAAAAGGTGATGACCTTCAGACATCACACACACACACAGCAAACATACACAATAAAGTCACATGCTGTTCATTTAGCAGCATCCTGTTTTCAATATTATGCCACACATATCAATATTATACCTTGTCTAGACAGTGTGTATGTCTTTGAAGGACTACACATTTTATCCTAACATTGATTTTAAAGAGCCTTAAAAAGTATGTTTTGTGACAAACTTGACTGTATTTGAACAGATCCAGAGTGTTCAGAAGAAACTGGAAGAGCATAAGCGGAAGGCTCACGCTCGCCACACTGAAGAGGTCACTCACAAGCTGGAAAATAAACTGGAACGCGTGAGTTAGAGTTGTTAGATTCTGTGTTACAAACAGGTCATAAGGTGCATCTCAAGTCACATAGTAGGCTATTTCACACCATTTTGTAGCATAAATAAGTTGAGTTGTGTATCCACACTACAAATTCCATCAAGACGAAGTGATGCACTTATTCACCAAAATAAAAACAAAGTGTGGAATGTTGGTCACTTCATGCACTCAACCCTCACAGCTACCAGGCGCTGAGACTGGACACTGCGGTGGACAAGACATCTTACAGATGTCTTTTAAATTAGTGAGCTCTTTCTGTGAGCTAAGAGCAAAAGCTGGCCTAGTGGAAAACTACAGCTAAGTAACGCAAATGTGCAAACAAGTTAAACATGGCAACCTTTGCAGCCACACAATAAAATAGAACAAACTGTAAAGCAGGAAGCTGTGAAAAACATTGCATACCCTCGGGTCAGACTGAAGAAGATAATTTAGCAACACAATATAGATGCAGAGTCACTGTTACCACCCTATAGTTGATTATTTTCCCAAAACTGCATATCACAGCAATCTTCCCTGTGAAATAATATGGTATAAATATCAGCTACTAACTCCAACCTTTTAGCGTGACTGTAAAGCAGGGTTTTATTTGTTTTTTAAAAGTTGTAATATTTACCTCTGTAAACTTTTTTCTTGTCCTTCATTTACCCACCTACAGACTCTCATTCGCCACAACAAGAAGGTGGTGAAGAAACATCAGCTGAAAGAGGAGATAGAGAAGCTGCAAAAGGACCATGTTCATTTCCAGCAGCTGCACCACTGTCAGCATGAGGTCAGAGCTTATAGTGTGACTAGGGTCAGGATTTAATCACATGCATGAGAAGCCTGTGGTTAACGCAGGAGATGTTCTCTTTTACAGGAGCTTCAGAAAGTCCAGCAGGAGATTGCTGAACTCATGACCATGATAGAGGAAGAACATGATGTCAGGTGAACTGAATTTACTGCATTTATTTACATGTATGAGTACCATGTGGACAGGATTCACTTTTTGCTAAACGAAAATAGATAGTAAAATGTTTATGTTTATGGTGTTTTAAGTGTTACACCAGCACTGTAGAATTCTCAAATCTAATTGGACAGAAAGTGTTGATTAATTTTCTATAAGAGCTGCCCTTCATATGAAAATCACAGATCTGTATTAATCATTCTGATCCCTCCAATAATCAGATGAATGATCATATTATAGTTATTATTATTATTATTATTACTATTATTATTGTTCGTGTGTATGTAAACAGGCTCTGTGTTTTTTGTGTGATGTTCAGGGAGAAAATACTGACAAAACTGGAGAATTTGAAGGAGAAGAATGAGAAGAATAAGAAGAAACGGCTTCAACAAATCGCTGAGGTGGATGAGCTGAAGAGGCAGCTTGAAGTGGAGCAACGTCTTGATAAGTTCATAGAAACTAAGTGTCGTGAGAGGAAAGGACTGGAGGAGGCACAACTCAGACGCGGTGAGAGCTCAAAAATATTGGCACCTTTGGTAAAAAAGTTATTTCATGGTCTAGTTAAGTCTCTCATTGGAAATATGAGAGAAATTTAAGCTTATTTGAAGTTATTCTGAAGAAAATATAAAACACTTAATGACTTAATATCATTCCTATAATGCCTGATGATGAAGTTTCCTCATTATTTAATCATCTAATCTTCACCTTGTTGAAGAAAGAGCATTGGGAATTGACCTTTGTGTCACTCTATATTTATTCCCCAGTAAAACAGGAAGTCATGGTTCTCTTATGACATCCTAATCACTCATAGCCAAATGAAAGAGTAAAGTGTATAATGCAGCCTTGCTTGAGTTAAGGTTTATTTACAAGAATTTGTAAGAATAGCAATAAGGTGTATAACTACAGGGTTTTAATTTTTCTTGGAAATTTATTTGAGTGTAATGTTGGAGAAGTGACAGATTAAGCTTATTAACCATTTATAATTGTTTTACCCAACATTACAAAGAGTGGCAATAATTCTAGAGCTGACTGTTTTAGATTATATTATTTACCTAGTTCAGTTAACCAGACTAATATAGTTGGAAACTTGGATGATGATGATGATGATGATGATGATTGCAGAAATGAAGAAGCAGCAGTTGATCAAATTAGAGAATGAAGCATTAGAGGACCTTTTCCGCCGGCTCAGGGAGGTGACCGGCGAGGAAGATTTGGAAATGCTCGTGACCAAATGTTTACAGCGTGAGTCAGCTCTGTCTAATCTCCATCTAATTTCAGATGATTAATGCTTCAGATTGGATCTGTAATAAAGGTTGTGTCTAATTTAACCTGGTTGCTGTATAACATTGTGTATTGTTTACAGGTGAAGAAAAGTTCATCTTTTACTATAGATACCTTACTGAGCAAAGAAGAGAGATTGAGGATTTGAAAGCTGAAATCAGATCGGTAAGTCAAAATCAACATTTTTTACTATTTTTCCAGTAATCTAAATATACCTGATCAGCCAGGAGATGAAGCTAACAAAGTCAGTGTAACTAAGAAATAATAGATAATTTCCAAATCAGCATTTTGTTCACTGAATGTAAAAACCATGACAACATGTGACTTCAGACTCAGATAAGATGTGTTTAATTTAAATACCTAAATAAGTACAATTTATTCATGGAAGGTTGACCTTAATTGCTGTACGTAAATAAGAGCATAAAAATATAAGTGAACAATAGAAATGACATGGAAATTTTTAAAAACAAATCTGAATCTGACCCATCTGAAGTCATCACCTCTTTTTATGTTCATATGAAACATCACAAACACGCTTATCCGAAAATAGCTCACTGTGTGTTCCTGTTCCCTGATCCAGACAAAAGAGGAGATGGAGAAGTTGAGAGATCGGAGATCGGAAGAACCCCCCACCCTCAATCAGCAGAGAGACATTGAATCTCAGATCCAGGAACTCACTGAGATCCTGGATCAGCTTAATACAGGTGAGACAAGGAGGTGCTGACTAAATAATATGTAAACAAGTGCTCTAGCACATACTGCAAGTGCACAAGATCTATACCTAAATGCTGAGTTGTGTAGAGTTGTGCAGTGTATAGAAAACAGGGTTTTGTTATTTCACTGGATTTATAATTTACAAGCACAAGTAAAAAGAAATTGAGATTTTGGGTAAAACAGATACAGTGCAAGTTTTTTTTTAATGAGATCCTTAGAACATGTAAAAAAGGTTTTTGTTTCACACATTTTTGTGTGTGTGTGTGTGTGTGTGTGTGTGTGTGTTAATGTAGGGGTGAGCGACTTGTATCATGAGATCGGTTGCGATCCTCCGTTGGACAAAGTGCTCAGTTGTCCAGGTTGGCTTAAAGACTCCAGCCTTACAATTCACCTGAGGCTACTGGCCCAGAAAACCAGTGAGCTGGTCGCTGTCCAGAATTTCATCAAATTCAAGGTACAGTAACGATGAAACAAGATCCACGTGTCCAACATTTCTTGTTTTTAGTGAGATCGTCTCTTGCACCTGGTTTGAATAGGATTAGGACTTTTTGATTCACAGCGCCGTGTTTTTTACTTTTTATATTCTAATCTCTGTGTATTTGTGAGGTGTAAAATAGTAAGTGGTGTAATCAAAATATGTTAAAAGATATGTTAAAATACATTTAAAGCCGCTCTGCTATTAAGAATGTTGACGTTCTGAGTTTGATCACTTAGTGTCACTCTGATGTAAATCCAGCGCTTAGCTTCAGATCTGTTCCTCTTCCATCTTTTCACACCATAATTCTGTTAATTCTATAGTCTTGCATTCATTTTACTCACATTCTAAATAAGAGGACATCAGCAGGACAAATATTAACAATTAGAGGAGATTTCAGGAATGCAGTCAGGAAATTTTCATTTTCCAGGAATCAGTAAAAACTGTTGTGTGAAATTAATCACATCTCCACTCTCTCCACTTCTAAAAATATTTTAAAAACCAAACTGACGCAAGATAAACTTTTAATCTACAAACTTCACATATAAAGCTACTCACTTCAATTAAAGTGTAATGGTGGCAATCAGTATTATTTCTTTCTTTTTTTATTATACTGTATTAGATAATATAAGATAGCTTTCATCCCATAGTTGAGAGAGTAAAGGAGACAAAGTTTGTCCTCCTATTGTACAGGGTTTTGATGTATTTGATATGTCTCTGTTTACGGCAGATTCGGGTCAGTAGGAGTTTTGTTCTAGTTCGGACAGCTCAGACTGAGTTATCTGTGTTGTTTTCTCTTAACAGGATCAGGATCAGGAACTAGCTCAGGTGCCGGCTCTTGTCGTTCAGCCTCCTGCCGAGCAGCCTCTTGAATTTAGGTAAGTGTGTCAAGACTGTAAGGCTGAAAATGTTAAGTTACGTCTTACAGGTGATTTTTTTTCATCATGCTCATCATGATTTTCTCTGACTTTCTTTGTATTCATGTTAGTAAGTTGATAAATGCCAATCAGACTTGTATTACCAAGCCTGTTCTTAACACAACTGATTTGCATTTGCCCCCAAATTATAATAAATAATATTAATTTATTTACCAATTATATTTACAGTTCAATGATATACAATTCATACAATATTTATAAATATTTAAATACAATTCAGTACAATTATAATTTACACAGACTAAAAAAACCTCAGGATTTGTGCATGACCAAGTTATGTTTATACTCCAGTGATATGGATCAAGTGAGTATCCCCGATTATGACAAGCGACCTTTGACCCTGGAAGAACTTCGCCAGTTCGTTACGAAAATGGTAAGAAAACACAAACACACACATACACACACACTTATACACACATACACACACACACTTATACACACATACACACACACACTTATACACACACACACACACAGGAAGTAGTCTTTGGTTTAATCACGTTACATGGTGCTTTGGTTTTAAGTTTTAAACTGTGTCTCTGTGCAGATTCTTGAAAAAGAAAAAGTGAAGCGTGAGGCAAGGGTCAAGAGGGCCCGGCTTAAGAAAAGTCAGGGCTCTGTCCATCCAAAGACCCTCACCCAGTGAAAAATGAGACTGGTCCCACCATCTCTGAGGGTAAAGCCACTGACTGTCTTCAAACAACGTCTGAAGAACTACCATTTCCAGAAGCACTTAAACTTTCTTTCCCTGTTTTTATGTATTGTCACAGTATATGTTAAAGAAATAAAAACACCAATTTTAGGCTAATGGTATCCTAAGTCTGTAACCTATTGAACCAATGTTAATGTATTCAATGATAGAGACTTAAAGCACTTTTGTACTTCGCTCTGACGCTTCTGCCAAATGCCAGAAATGTAAATGTAAAAGTGAAAAGCCAGAGGTCTGTCCATCCAAAGACAGCCCCATTGTAAGAACTCGCTGGATGCGGGAGAGTTAGAATCCATATGCGGATCTTTATTGAAATCAACAGGCAGAATCGTAAACGGCAAGGCAGGCAAAAAGGCCAAAACCGGAAAGCAATAACTAGGCAAACAAAACCAAAACAGAAACTGAGAATCGAAGAATCAGGAAAAAAGGCAAACACACGCCTCCCATTCCACAGCGTGGTTCGAGGTGCTGGAATAAATTAGTCGTGCTGCTTCCTTTAGTTGCCACAAACTTCAGACATATTTTACAGCGGGCTTTGGCTTGTTTAACGTCTGAAGTTGCAAACCCGAACCATTTCCATGCAATTGAAGAAACCGCACCTCTCTTGGAAACAAGCTGCTTGGTTTCGTCAGCGCATGCTGCCATGTTGTATTTAGTACTTCCCAAGTGTAAATCACAGAGAGGCGTCGCAAAACTACGGAAGCTCGCTGCGCCAAACCAAAAGTGAAATCGTAAAATCGATTTTCGTTTTTTCAACATCGACATAAACCATAAATTCGAATTAATCGATAATGACGATTAATCGCGCAGCTCTACATGAACACAGTCAATATTCCGGCGAGGGCTCCCTCTGGCGGTCTGGACCTGTGAACACCGTGACAGAACCCCCCCCTCTAGGAACACCTCCAGGTGCTCTACGCCGGGGGTGACCCCTGGAACGAGGAGCGGGCCTGTTGGGGAATTTAAGGTGGAACTCCTCGGTGAGGGCTGGGTCCAGGATATCCGAAGCGTTCACCCAGCAGTGCTCCTCCGGGCCATACCCTAACGGGCCATCGATGTCCAGGGGCGGGGGCAGTTCCAGAGGTGAAGGGGTGGAGCCGGTGGGTTTGTGATGGGGTTTGAGCAGGGACATGTGGAAAGTAGCCAAGATGCAGTAGGTTGGGGGTCTAAGTTGAGTCTAAGATTCTTAGTGGATAACCATACCTTCTGGCCCACTTGGTATTCATGCTGAGGGCGTTGCCAGCAGTTCGCCTGGATCTCCTGTCTCCTCACTGCCCGCTGAAGTCTCACATGAGCCCGTTCCCAGACCACCTGACTTCTTCTAGACCAGTCCTCCACACTTGGGACACAAGACGGTTCTCCAGACCAGGGGAATAGTGGAGGCTGGTAGCCTAGAATACATTGAAATGGAGTCAGCCCAGTGGATGAATGACGTAAAGAATTCTGGGCATATTTTTATGAAAACTGTTCTTTAAAATGATATTTGTAAGATTATGTTAAAAAACAACAACAATTACTTCCATATTCATAGTTTGAAAAATCTTACACTGATTGTCTGTATCCTTGAGGAAACAATTTTCCTCCAGGTTTTTTTTTAAAAGAAAAGTAATGATCATGTCAAAGCTTTTTAGTCTAACGATGATATTTAATTTATTTAATTACAAACATCGGTGTTGTTTAAAGTTAATAACAATGGAATTGATCACAACAGTGGGTTTATTTGTGAACACTGCTAGACAATCATATAAAAGCCAGCAAATGGATAACCATGTGTAACACCCTCACCGCCTGATGAGGACAGATATTAATCATTAAATCAGAAAGACACATCAGACTCTGAGCTGCTGCTTTCCTCAGAATGGTTTTATTATTTGAATTATTCACATTTGTTTTGCATTATTTACATGAATCAATCGGCAATTTACATATTTGCCGATAAAACTTACACGAAAAGAGTTGAAAGAAGAATAAAGAAAAAACCTTACACATTAACCAATATTCTTTAAAAATAATACACATATATCTCCACTCTTTTTTTTACATTAATGTATCTATCCCCTGTTTCTTGCTTATAACAACTTGGGTTCTCACCAGTGTATTTACGTTGTGTTGGTGTGATTATGGAGAAAGGAAGAGGCCAGTTGTGGCTGTGTAAAACACACAGCAGCTCTCTTTTATTTGGATAGGTTTCTCTTCAAAGCAGGCACAATGAGATGAGTAGGCAGACATCCTTTCCAAAAGCAAACAGGTAAATAGGTTCCTTGCAGCTCTAATATGTTGGTGCATGGTACACCTCACCACAACTCACTTTTTTAAAAAGGACAAGACAACACGTGGTAGGTTCATGGTCTAATTCTTGGCCAGTGTTCTGTATGAAAACTGCCTAAACATTTGAAGGCCATTCCTTCGAGGTATTCCAGCTGATGCATTATAAACACTTGCACTTCAGATATGTTGATTCTATTACCTTTCATTAATTTTAGAACTTCCTGTGACCATGCAGACTTGATAGAGTAGCACAAACATAACATGATAATATAAAAAAAAGTACCATTGAAATTATAGCAGGTTTAACATAATCAAGAGAAATAATATATTTGCAATAAAATGGATCTACTCAAGCCATTCACAAAGAGAAATACAAGGTAATGTGACAATATCAGTAACTAGTGCAGCACGCTTACACAGAAACAGCAATCATTGCCAGCCAAAGTTATTATGAGCAAAGTCACACAATGAACCAGAAATCATCAGAAGCCTCTGGTTGGACAAAGCCCCATAATTTGCAGAGACTCTAGTTTTAGCAAAGTCCAAAACGGAACAGAAGAAGAAAAAAGCTTCAACACTTCACCAGATTAACAAACAGAAGCCTTTATTATTATTATTATTATTATTAAGGCCATTGGTTCATGCTCTGCCTGAGGGGCATTGTTGGTGTAAACAAAAACTGTGCCTAGCAGAGGACGGTTTCGATCCATCGACCTCTGGGTTATGGGCCCAGCACGCTTCCGCTGCGCCACTCTGCTCAATGCACACCCCAGATGGGACTCGAACCCACAATCCCTGGCTTAGGAGGCCAGTGCCTTATCCATTAGGCTAGATTAATATGTAATCTAAGAATACAAAAGCTATATGCAACATATCTATATTTTCTATATTTCTTTCGTCATCGTCTGTCACTGGACAATAAATTCTGGCCTTGTCCTGGCTATGTCCAGTTGCTGATGTCCTATAACGTCCACACTTTCTGCAAGTGCTGGCCTTCCACTCACCTAATGTGTGCATGTGGTTGACGTGGCAGAGGTGGTTGAAATGCTGAAGTTGGAGGAACACTGCCTGGCTGATGGACCATCATGGAGGGTGGAGTGCTGCTGGGCTGGGGAGTGCTGGTGGCTGAGGGTCCAGGGTCCACAAATGTGGGTTCGGTGTGGGGACCATGCTTGATAGAAGTGCTGGGCTCGATGGGAACAGCGCCAGCTTGTGCAAGTATGCCTAAAACAACATGATGAATAAAATATACATTAACAGTCTACATATATGGCAGAAAAATTTAAGCAATGGGTAAAGAGTTTAGGTGAGATATTTCAGATATAATATACTGAGACATTTTCATGCCAAAGTCTCCTCAGTAACTTGAGTTGGAGAATCTGGAAAAAAGTGATGAGTGTCCACAGGCCTGCATTGGACATTTACTTATCTGTAACATAAAAAAAGACTGTCAGTTGGCACATGACCTATATGTAACCAGGTGATATTTAGAGGGGGTCTGGATATTCACAATATTACTGATGTGTATATAGCTGCAGACAAATAAGAGAGCCCCTTTAAGAGTTGGTGGGTGACGTCATCGCGTGTACGTGCACATGCGCAATCGCGCAATTAAGAAGTTGTAGAGTAAGCTACAGGTGGTCGCGGTTTCTTTTACGAGTTTATTCTAACACTATCCAGGGAGCTGGATGTTGACACAGGATTGTGTTGATTAGCGAGTGTGGCTAAGTTGATGCGCCACGCGTTTAGACGAGGCCTGGTAGCGCAGGGGTGATTATATTAGTGTACACCGTTAGGAACATCGGGAAAAGTGAGTAATGTTAACCATTATAATATTTTGGTGATGTAAGTGTATTGTGTGAGTGTCATTGTAATGTAACTATTAGTGCACTTCTAAGATGTTTTGTTTTCTTCCTAGAGTGCCACTACCGTATTGTTAGTATTGTTAGTGTTGTTAGTATTATTACTGTGGGAATTATTGCTCTTTCTGTTTAATTATGGTAAGGAAACAAGGACAAATTTGTGTTTTCCTTCATTTATAATGGGAGTCATTTATTGTTTAGAACAGAAGTAATTCTGACGCTGTACTTTGGTTTATTTGTTTCCTTTTTTTCCCCTTTTCTGTTCAGTTAAATACAAATGAAATGTAGACTCCTAACCAATCACATGGAATAAATTGTGAACCCCATCGGATTTTTTTTGTGGAACCTGTGTTTTATTTTCCTACGGCCACATTTTGGTACCAGGAGTGGGGTATTCCAACAGAGTTAGGAGAGTCAGTGTTGTTGTGTGTGTAATGTAAAGTGCAGTATATGATACGGTAGTGGTGAAGAGTGGACGGAAGATTCCTGGGGGCGGATCATCGTGAAGCATCACAGAGACAGCAAGATCTTATCAGCTGGATGGACTTTTCAACAACTGTTACATCAGACCAGTAGGTCTTTGAGCACTTATCAGTGTCAGATCTTTGTAAAAAAAAAATTAATGATTTGATTTCACCATGTTGGCCCCAGATGATGACCACAGTGTGGCTAATCTAACAGAACAAATTAGAGAGTTGCAGAGTAAACATGAACAAGCAATGGCTGCGATTTCTTCCCTGAATCAGACATCCTATGTGTATGTTCCTAGAGAAAGGCACATACTACCATATTGTGGTGATCTAGAAAAAGATGGCAGGTCTGTTGATGATTTTATAGAGGAAGTCGAGCGGGTGCTGCGTGCTAGACATCAGTCTGTCCAAGATCAGTATGACTTTGTGATGTCTTTGTTACGGGGCCCAGCCTTAGAAGAGGTTCGCCTTCGTAGTGTTACTGATGATGAGATTGCCGATTTGTTTGAGTACCTTAGGGAGGCTTTTAGGGACAAACGTAGCACACCTCAGCTCCTACACAGTTTCTATAGTAGAAAACAATTAGAGGGGGAAAGTATACGAGATTTCTCTCATGCCCTGTCACAAGCTCTCAACTGGATTGTAAAATGTTCCCCAGATTATATCGCAAATGGGAGAGTAGCATTAAGGGATCAGTTTGTTGAAGGTGTCCGTGATCCATCCCTCCGAAGGGAGCTTCGAAAGTTTGTGAGAGACCATCCTAGGTGTACAATGATGGATGTGAGAGATGAAGCCCAGCTTTGGGCTGCAGAAGAGTCCTCAGCTAGTTCAAAGACTAGCAAGTCACGCTATGGTAGTAATATGACACAGTGTTCAGCTCTCAGAGTCCAAGAAAAGAAACCTGTCACCTTGGAGGATGTTCTTGATGTGGTAGCCGAGCAGGGAAAGGCAACTAGTGAACTGACTCAAGTTGTGAAGCGTCTGTCTGTCAGAAATAGTGCAAGTTTGGAGGCCCCTAGGCCTAGGTCCCAACCAAAATTCACTGAAGATGGGAAACCAATATGTTTCAGATGTCAAGTTGCTGGACATGTGGCAAAGAATTGTCCACAAAGACAGAGCTCTAGAGCAGTGAAGCCTGTATCGTCTGACTCGCAAGGAAACAAGAGTCCCCAGGTTGTTGGGAGTCGAGCGATTCAGGGTGGGCGGACAGACTCGAAAGATGCACTCCCAGCCTGTGACCAGTTGTTGCAACGTGCTGTTGGTACATGTCCTGTGGTAGAGCTTTTCAACACCACCTTAGGGGGTATTTCAACACCACCTTAGGGGGCAAATTAGATTCCGATTGGATGCATGTTTTTCAGAAAGTACATACATGTGCTGTAAATCGGAAATCTGTTGTTCGTATAGCTGGAAAATGGATGGAACACATACCTGCAGAATCTGTTGTGACAATTCCAATGAAGGGCTTCAGAAGTGGTGTTGGGGAGGAAAGTCCTCTGTTGTTAGAGCCTCTTAGCACTCCTTTGCCGGGAGGTTTGATAGTCATTCCCTCCCTCGTTGATGCACACTGTAACTGCATACCTGTCAAAATTCTGAATCGCTCTCAGGAGGATGTTTGGTTATCACCCAGAACTCGCTTAGGTACTCTGTCAAGGGTAGAGGGCATAGACAGTTTACAGCAGTATGAGGTGCAGTTTCGAAGGATTTCTGCCGATCTTGAACAGGTGACTTTAAATATGAAGAGTGGACAAAGCAGAGATCGGGTGAAGGACATCTT
The DNA here is from genome assembly GCF_019097595.1 of Hemibagrus wyckioides. Classification (NCBI taxonomy): domain Eukaryota; kingdom Metazoa; phylum Chordata; class Actinopteri; order Siluriformes; family Bagridae; genus Hemibagrus; species Hemibagrus wyckioides. Next base: position 16,094,054 of record NC_080725.1, read on the forward strand.
GGATAAGGTTGATGTAGGTGGAAGTGAGTATGAGCAAACTCAGCTTAGGTCATTGTTGGCAAAGTATGTTGATATCTTTGCCCTCACTGAGGAAGACCTAGGTTATACAGACCAGATTACACATGGAATTCATCTAACCGATGATGAGCCTGTCACCCAGCCCTACCGTCGCATTCCTCCTAATCAGTATGAAGAAGTAAAGGATCACATCTCACGCCTGGTAAAGAAAGGAGTCATACAAGAGAGTAATAGTGCCTATGCTTCCCCAATTGTGCTGGTACGTAAAGTAGATGGCAGTATAAGGCTGTGTGTAGACTATCGTAAGCTAAATCAGAAAACAAAAAGAGATGCCTTTCCATTACCCCGTATCGATGAGAGCTTTGATGCTCTGCAGGGGGCATGTTATTTTTCGACAATTGATTTAGCAAGTGGCTATCATCAGGTGGCTGTGGCAGAAGGAGACAGACACAAGACGGCATTCTCAACTCCTTTTGGGCTCTATGAATTTTTGCGTATGCCTTTCGGGGTCTGCAATGGACCTGCAACCTTCCAAAGGCTGATGCAGGCCACTATGAATGATCTTGTTTTCCAGATTTTGTTAGTGTACCTGGATGATATTTTGGTATATTCCTCAACATTCCAGGAGCACTTGGTAAGGCTGGAAACTGTACTGAAGAGGCTGAAGGACACTGGTCTCAAGGTCAAGTTAGACAAATGTCACTTTCTTCAGACAGAGGTAGTGTTCTTGGGACATCGAATTTCTGCCGATGGTATTGGCACAGGCCCTATGAAAGTAGCAGTTATAAGACAGTGGCCAGTTCCATCTACACTGAAGGAATTGAGATCATTCCTTGGACTTTGCAGTTATTACAGACGATTCATTCAGGGGTTCTCGAAGATCGCTGGCCCACTTCATGATGTGGTAAATTCATGTCTGGCCAATAAAA
>NC_080725.1:16100000-16122500 GCF_019097595.1 Hemibagrus wyckioides
ATATTGGCACCTTTGGTAAAAAAGTTATTTCATGGTCTAGTTAAGTCTCTCATTGGAAATATGAGAGAAATTTAAGCTTATTTGAAGTTATTCTGAAGAAAATATAAAACACTTAATGACTTAATATCATTCCTATAATGCCTGATGATGAAGTTTCCTCATTATTTAATCATCTAATCTTCACCTTGTTGAAGAAAGAGCATTGGGAATTGACCTTTGTGTCACTCTATATTTATTCCCCAGTAAAACAGGAAGTCATGGTTCTCTTATGACATCCTAATCACTCATAGCCAAATGAAAGAGTAAAGTGTATAATGCAGCCTTGCTTGAGTTAAGGTTTATTTACAAGAATTTGTAAGAATAGCAATAAGGTGTATAACTACAGGGTTTTAATTTTTCTTGGAAATTTATTTGAGTGTAATGTTGGAGAAGTGACAGATTAAGCTTATTAACCATTTATAATTGTTTTACCCAACATTACAAAGAGTGGCAATAATTCTAGAGCTGACTGTTTTAGATTATATTATTTACCTAGTTCAGTTAACCAGACTAATATAGTTGGAAACTTGGATGATGATGATGATGATGATGATGATTGCAGAAATGAAGAAGCAGCAGTTGATCAAATTAGAGAATGAAGCATTAGAGGACCTTTTCCGCCGGCTCAGGGAGGTGACCGGCGAGGAAGATTTGGAAATGCTCGTGACCAAATGTTTACAGCGTGAGTCAGCTCTGTCTAATCTCCATCTAATTTCAGATGATTAATGCTTCAGATTGGATCTGTAATAAAGGTTGTGTCTAATTTAACCTGGTTGCTGTATAACATTGTGTATTGTTTACAGGTGAAGAAAAGTTCATCTTTTACTATAGATACCTTACTGAGCAAAGAAGAGAGATTGAGGATTTGAAAGCTGAAATCAGATCGGTAAGTCAAAATCAACATTTTTTACTATTTTTCCAGTAATCTAAATATACCTGATCAGCCAGGAGATGAAGCTAACAAAGTCAGTGTAACTAAGAAATAATAGATAATTTCCAAATCAGCATTTTGTTCACTGAATGTAAAAACCATGACAACATGTGACTTCAGACTCAGATAAGATGTGTTTAATTTAAATACCTAAATAAGTACAATTTATTCATGGAAGGTTGACCTTAATTGCTGTACGTAAATAAGAGCATAAAAATATAAGTGAACAATAGAAATGACATGGAAATTTTTAAAAACAAATCTGAATCTGACCCATCTGAAGTCATCACCTCTTTTTATGTTCATATGAAACATCACAAACACGCTTATCCGAAAATAGCTCACTGTGTGTTCCTGTTCCCTGATCCAGACAAAAGAGGAGATGGAGAAGTTGAGAGATCGGAGATCGGAAGAACCCCCCACCCTCAATCAGCAGAGAGACATTGAATCTCAGATCCAGGAACTCACTGAGATCCTGGATCAGCTTAATACAGGTGAGACAAGGAGGTGCTGACTAAATAATATGTAAACAAGTGCTCTAGCACATACTGCAAGTGCACAAGATCTATACCTAAATGCTGAGTTGTGTAGAGTTGTGCAGTGTATAGAAAACAGGGTTTTGTTATTTCACTGGATTTATAATTTACAAGCACAAGTAAAAAGAAATTGAGATTTTGGGTAAAACAGATACAGTGCAAGTTTTTTTTAATGAGATCCTTAGAACATGTAAAAAAGGTTTTTGTTTCACACATTTTTGTGTGTGTGTGTGTTAATGTAGGGGTGAGCGACTTGTATCATGAGATCGGTTGCGATCCTCCGTTGGACAAAGTGCTCAGTTGTCCAGGTTGGCTTAAAGACTCCAGCCTTACAATTCACCTGAGGCTACTGGCCCAGAAAACCAGTGAGCTGGTCGCTGTCCAGAATTTCATCAAATTCAAGGTACAGTAACGATGAAACAAGATCCACGTGTCCAACATTTCTTGTTTTTAGTGAGATCGTCTCTTGCACCTGGTTTGAATAGGATTAGGACTTTTTGATTCACAGCGCCGTGTTTTTTACTTTTTATATTCTAATCTCTGTGTATTTGTGAGGTGTAAAATAGTAAGTGGTGTAATCAAAATATGTTAAAAGATATGTTAAAATACATTTAAAGCCGCTCTGCTATTAAGAATGTTGACGTTCTGAGTTTGATCACTTAGTGTCACTCTGATGTAAATCCAGCGCTTAGCTTCAGATCTGTTCCTCTTCCATCTTTTCACACCATAATTCTGTTAATTCTATAGTCTTGCATTCATTTTACTCACATTCTAAATAAGAGGACATCAGCAGGACAAATATTAACAATTAGAGGAGATTTCAGGAATGCAGTCAGGAAATTTTCATTTTCCAGGAATCAGTAAAAACTGTTGTGTGAAATTAATCACATCTCCACTCTCTCCACTTCTAAAAATATTTTAAAAACCAAACTGACGCAAGATAAACTTTTAATCTACAAACTTCACATATAAAGCTACTCACTTCAATTAAAGTGTAATGGTGGCAATCAGTATTATTTCTTTCTTTTTTTATTATACTGTATTAGATAATATAAGATAGCTTTCATCCCATAGTTGAGAGAGTAAAGGAGACAAAGTTTGTCCTCCTATTGTACAGGGTTTTGATGTATTTGATATGTCTCTGTTTACGGCAGATTCGGGTCAGTAGGAGTTTTGTTCTAGTTCGGACAGCTCAGACTGAGTTATCTGTGTTGTTTTCTCTTAACAGGATCAGGATCAGGAACTAGCTCAGGTGCCGGCTCTTGTCGTTCAGCCTCCTGCCGAGCAGCCTCTTGAATTTAGGTAAGTGTGTCAAGACTGTAAGGCTGAAAATGTTAAGTTACGTCTTACAGGTGATTTTTTTTCATCATGCTCATCATGATTTTCTCTGACTTTCTTTGTATTCATGTTAGTAAGTTGATAAATGCCAATCAGACTTGTATTACCAAGCCTGTTCTTAACACAACTGATTTGCATTTGCCCCCAAATTATAATAAATAATATTAATTTATTTACCAATTATATTTACAGTTCAATGATATACAATTCATACAATATTTATAAATATTTAAATACAATTCAGTACAATTATAATTTACACAGACTAAAAAAACCTCAGGATTTGTGCATGACCAAGTTATGTTTATACTCCAGTGATATGGATCAAGTGAGTATCCCCGATTATGACAAGCGACCTTTGACCCTGGAAGAACTTCGCCAGTTCGTTACGAAAATGGTAAGAAAACACAAACACACACACACACACACACACACACAGGAAGTAGTCTTTGGTTTAATCACGTTACATGGTGCTTTGGTTTTAAGTTTTAAACTGTGTCTCTGTGCAGATTCTTGAAAAAGAAAAAGTGAAGCGTGAGGCAAGGGTCAAGAGGGCCCGGCTTAAGAAAAGTCAGGGCTCTGTCCATCCAAAGACCCTCACCCAGTGAAAAATGAGACTGGTCCCACCATCTCTGAGGGTAAAGCCACTGACTGTCTTCAAACAACGTCTGAAGAACTACCATTTCCAGAAGCACTTAAACTTTCTTTCCCTGTTTTTATGTATTGTCACAGTATATGTTAAAGAAATAAAAACACCAATTTTAGGCTAATGGTATCCTAAGTCTGTAACCTATTGAACCAATGTTAATGTATTCAATGATAGAGACTTAAAGCACTTTTGTACTTCGCTCTGACGCTTCTGCCAAATGCCAGAAATGTAAATGTAAAAGTGAAAAGCCAGAGGTCTGTCCATCCAAAGACAGCCCCATTGTAAGAACTCGCTGGATGCGGGAGAGTTAGAATCCATATGCGGATCTTTATTGAAATCAACAGGCAGAATCGTAAACGGCAAGGCAGGCAAAAAGGCCAAAACCGGAAAGCAATAACTAGGCAAACAAAACCAAAACAGAAACTGAGAATCGAAGAATCAGGAAAAAAGGCAAACACACGCCTCCCATTCCACAGCGTGGTTCGAGGTGCTGGAATAAATTAGTCGTGCTGCTTCCTTTAGTTGCCACAAACTTCAGACATATTTTACAGCGGGCTTTGGCTTGTTTAACGTCTGAAGTTGCAAACCCGAACCATTTCCATGCAATTGAAGAAACCGCACCTCTCTTGGAAACAAGCTGCTTGGTTTCGTCAGCGCATGCTGCCATGTTGTATTTAGTACTTCCCAAGTGTAAATCACAGAGAGGCGTCGCAAAACTACGGAAGCTCGCTGCGCCAAACCAAAAGTGAAATCGTAAAATCGATTTTCGTTTTTTCAACATCGACATAAACCATAAATTCGAATTAATCGATAATGACGATTAATCGCGCAGCTCTACATGAACACAGTCAATATTCCGGCGAGGGCTCCCTCTGGCGGTCTGGACCTGTGAACACCGTGACAGAACCCCCCCCCTCTAGGAACACCTCCAGGTGCTCTACGCCGGGGGTGACCCCTGGAACGAGGAGCGGGCCTGTTGGGGAATTTAAGGTGGAACTCCTCGGTGAGGGCTGGGTCCAGGATATCCGAAGCGTTCACCCAGCAGTGCTCCTCCGGGCCATACCCTAACGGGCCATCGATGTCCAGGGGCGGGGGCGGTTCCAGAGGTGAAGGGGTGGAGCCGGTGGGTTTGTGATGGGGTTTGAGCAGGGACATGTGGAAAGTAGCCAAGATGCAGTAGGTTGGGGGTCTAAGTTGAGTCTAAGATTCTTAGTGGATAACCATACCTTCTGGCCCACTTGGTATTCATGCTGAGGGCGTCGCCAGCAGTTCGCCTGGATCTCCTGTCTCCTCACTGCCCGCTGAAGTCTCACATGAGCCCGTTCCCAGACCACCTGACTTCTTCTAGACCAGTCCTCCACACTTGGGACACAAGACGGTTCTCCAGACCAGGGGAATAGTGGAGGCTGGTAGCCTAGAATACATTGAAATGGAGTCAGCCCAGTGGATGAATGACGTAAAGAATTCTGGGCATATTTTTATGAAAACTGTTCTTTAAAATGATATTTGTAAGATTATGTTAAAAAACAACAACAATTACTTCCATATTCATAGTTTGAAAAATCTTACACTGATTGTCTGTATCCTTGAGGAAACAATTTTCCTCCAGGTTTTTTTTTAAAAGAAAAGTAATGATCATGTCAAAGCTTTTTAGTCTAACGATGATATTTAATTTATTTAATTACAAACATCGGTGTTGTTTAAAGTTAATAACAATGGAATTGATCACAACAGTGGGTTTATTTGTGAACACTGCTAGACAATCATATAAAAGCCAGCAAATGGATAACCATGTGTAACACCCTCACCGCCTGATGAGGACAGATATTAATCATTAAATCAGAAAGACACATCAGACTCTGAGCTGCTGCTTTCCTCAGAATGGTTTTATTATTTGAATTATTCACATTTGTTTTGCATTATTTACATGAATCAATCGGCAATTTACATATTTGCCGATAAAACTTACACGAAAAGAGTTGAAAGAAGAATAAAGAAAAAACCTTACACATTAACCAATATTCTTTAAAAATAATACACATATATCTCCACTCTTTTTTTTACATTAATGTATCTATCCCCTGTTTCTTGCTTATAACAACTTGGGTTCTCACCAGTGTATTTACGTTGTGTTGGTGTGATTATGGAGAAAGGAAGAGGCCAGTTGTGGCTGTGTAAAACACACAGCAGCTCTCTTTTATTTGGATAGGTTTCTCTTCAAAGCAGGCACAATGAGATGAGTAGGCAGACATCCTTTCCAAAAGCAAACAGGTAAATAGGTTCCTTGCAGCTCTAATATGTTGGTGCATGGTACACCTCACCACAACTCACTTTTTTAAAAAGGACAAGACAACACGTGGTAGGTTCATGGTCTAATTCTTGGCCAGTGTTCTGTATGAAAACTGCCTAAACATTTGAAGGCCATTCCTTCGAGGTATTCCAGCTGATGCATTATAAACACTTGCACTTCAGATATGTTGATTCTATTACCTTTCATTAATTTTAGAACTTCCTGTGACCATGCAGACTTGATAGAGTAGCACAAACATAACATGATAATATAAAAAAAAGTACCATTGAAATTATAGCAGGTTTAACATAATCAAGAGAAATAATATATTTGCAATAAAATGGATCTACTCAAGCCATTCACAAAGAGAAATACAAGGTAATGTGACAATATCAGTAACTAGTGCAGCACGCTTACACAGAAACAGCAATCATTGCCAGCCAAAGTTATTATGAGCAAAGTCACACAATGAACCAGAAATCATCAGAAGCCTCTGGTTGGACAAAGCCCCATAATTTGCAGAGACTCTAGTTTTAGCAAAGTCCAAAACGGAACAGAAGAAGAAAAAAGCTTCAACACTTCACCAGATTAACAAACAGAAGCCTTTATTATTATTATTATTATTATTATTAAGGCCATTGGTTCATGCTCTGCCTGAGGGGCGTTGTTGGTGTAAACAAAAACTGTGCCTAGCAGAGGACGGTTTCAATCCATCGACCTCTGGGTTATGGGCCCAGCACGCTTCCGCTGCGCCACTCTGCTCAATGCACACCCCAGATGGGACTCGAACCCACAATCCCTGGCTTAAGAGGCCAGTGCCTTATCCATTAGGCTAGATTAACATGTAATCTAAGAACACAAAAGCTATATGCAACATATCTATATTTTCTATATTTCTTTTGTCATCGTCTGTCACTGGACAATAAATTCTGGCCTTGTCCTGGCTATGTCCAGTTGCTGATGTCCTATAACGTCCACACTTTCTGCAAGTGCTGGCCTTCCACTCACCTAATGTATGCATGTGGTTGACGTGGCAGAGGTGGTTGAAATGCTGAAGTTGGAGGAACACTGCCTGGCTGATGGACCATCATGGAGGGTGGAGTGCTGCTGGGCTGGGGAGTGCTGGTGGCTGAGGGTCCAGGGTCCACAAATGTGGGTTCGGTGTGGGGACCATGCTTGATAGAAGTGCTGGGCTCGATGGGAACAGCGCCAGCTTGTGCAAGTATGCCTAAAACAACATGATGAATAAAATATACATTAACAGTCTACATATATGGCAGAAAAATTTAAGCAATGGGTAAAGAGTTTAGGTGAGATATTTCAGATATAATATACTGAGACATTTTCATGCCAAAGTCTCCTCAGTAACTTGAGTTGGAGAATCTGGAAAAAAGTGATGAGTGTCCACAGGCCTGCATTGGACATTTACTTATCTGTAACATAAAAAAAGACTGTCAGTTGGCTCATGACCTATAGATTACATGGTATGGCTTTATGTCTTTTCTGTACATACCCTCTGGTGAGGAGCAGGTCTGTCGCCAGCTGCAGAGGGCCACACACCTGTGCTGGAAAACTGCCATGGCCTTACGAGATTTTTGAGGCTTCAGTAGTAGTAGAAAATCTGTTGAAAATCAACAGCCTGGCTCGCAGTCACACTCTAATTCATCCCAAAGGTGTTCTATCAGGTTGCGGTCAGGACTCTGTCCAGGCCAGTCAGGTTTCTCCACACCAAACGTGCTCATTCATCTTTGTGGACCTTGCTAGTTGGAACAGGAAGGAGCCATCCCCAAACTGTTCCCAGAAAGTTGGGTGCATGAATTGGAATGCTGAAGCATTAAGAGTTCCTTTCACTGGAACTAAGGGGCCAAGCACAACCCCTGAAAAACAACACCTGAATACAATGATTTGGAGGGGTGTCCCAAAACTTTAGGCACTATAGTGTACATGAATCAGTAAATAAGCTTTGCATTTGTGAAGTATGAACGGGGCAAAGCAGCTGTGACATATGCTGACATTTGGTTTGTTACAATAACACAGCATTCAGTGATATTTTACTTATCGCACAGCCTGAACAATTTGAGCAAAACAGAATCTACAGGATTAATGACAGATATATGGCACATATGTACAAATTAATTCATAAACAAACAACAACAACAAAAAAAAACATCTAAAATCAGAATTCTGATTAAAGAAAGGTATGGGAACATTACTATAACATTAGTTTGTAGTTTTAAAAAATAATTCCCATTTGGAAAAATTCCTGTGATAAGAGCCTGAAAAAAGTTCTGGAAACAGCTGGACCTACTGTAAAAGCAACTTTGGTGAATATTTGTTGTCAGCAGTAACAAAACGTTTTAAGGACAGTTTGTTAACAACCAGATGTTATGTGTGTGTGTGTGTGTGTGTGTGTGTGCATGGTGTCCTCACATCACATCCCATTCAGGATGTATTCCTTCCTCTTGTTCAATGTTACCAGATTTGACTTCGGTTGGATTTACCACGAACTTGGCCAACTTTTTCTCAGTGCCAAGAGACTTCTTACTGTCACCACTATGATGTGGCCATATTAATAGTTTTACATACACACACACACACACACACACACACACACATATATATAATATATATATATATATATATATATATATATATATATATATATATATATATATATATATATATATATATATATAGACTATATTGCCAAAAGTATTCGCTCACCTACCTTGACTCGCATATGAACTTAAGTGACATCCCATAGGGTTCAGTATGACGTCGGTCCACCCTTTGCAGCTATAACAGCTTCAACTCTTCTGGGAAGGCTGTCCACAAGGTTTAGGAGTGTGTTTATGGGAATTTTTGACCATTCTTCCAGAAGCGCGTTTGTGAGGTCACACACTGATGTTGGACGAGAAGGTCTGGCTCTCAGTCTCCGCTCTAATTCATCCCAAAGGTGTTCTATCGGGTTGAGGTCAGGACTCTGTGCAGGCCAGTCAAGTTCATCCACACCAGACTCTGTCATCCATGTCTTTATGGACCTTGCTTTGTGCACTGGTGCACAGTCATGTTGGAAGAGGAAGGGGCCAGCTCCAAACTGTTCCCACAAAGTTGGGAGCATGGAATTGTCCAAAATGTCTTGGTATGCTGAAGCATTCAGAGTTCCTTTCACTGGAACTAAGGGGCCAAGCCCAGCTCCTGAAAAACAACCCCACACCATAATCCCCCCTCCACCAAACTTTACACTTGGCACAATGCAGTCAGACAAGTACCGTTCTCCTGGCAACCGCCAAACCCAGACTCGTCCATCAGATTGCCAGATGGAGAAGTGCGATTCGTCACTCCAGAGAACGTGTCTCCACTGCTTTAGAGTCCAGTGGCGGCGTGCTTTACACCACTGCATCCCACGCTTTGCATTGCACTTGGTGATGTATGGCTTGGATGCAGGTGCTCGGCCATGGAAACCCATTCCATGAAGCTCTCTGCGCACTGTTCTTGAGCTAATCTGAAGGCCACATGAAGTTTGGAGGTCTGTAGCGATTGACTCTGCAGAAAGTTGGCGACCTCTTCGCACTATGCGCCTCAGCATCCGCTGACCCCGCTCCGTCAGTTTACGTGGCCTACCACTTCGTGGCTGAGTTGCTGTCGTTCCCAAACACTTCCACATTCTTATAATACAGCTGACAGTTGACTGTGGAATATTTAGGAGCGAGGAAATTTCACGACTGGATTTGTTGCACAGGTGGCATCCTATCACAGTTCCACACTGGAATTCACTGAGCTCCTGAGAGCGACCCATTCTTTCACAAATGTTTGTAAAAACAGTCTGCATGCCTAGGTGCTTGATTTTATACACCTGTGGCCATGGAAGTGATTGGAACACCTGATTCTGATTATTTGGATGGGTGAGCGAATACTTTTGGCAATATAGTATATATATATATATATATATATATATATATATATATATTTAAATATATGTGTGTGTGTGTGTGTGTGTGTGTGTGTTATCAGATAAAATTAATTACTTGTTACTCATGGAAAAGGAAAATAAAGGACAAAGCCCAGAATGTTTGGTAAACAATAAAAATTTCTTCAGAAACTCAGAAACTCGTGATAAACTGGAAAACAAGCAGAGAGACTTATTTCCATTATCTGACAATTGAAGACATTCCAAAAATTGCAAAAAAACATATTTACAGATTTTTTTTGGTCAACATTTGGGAAATGAATATAATGAAATGTGATGAATGAAAGTAGCAGTACCACTTATACTCTAAAAACAGAATAAAAGAATAAAAATAGTGTTTCATGCGTCACTGCTGATGTACAAACACAATAATATGAATAAATTAGTCTATGAATTCATTTGTACAAGAATTTATGAATGGGATTAATTCACTTGAACTGTAGCAATTTTATGAATCTGTTTTGATCAACACTCAAGGCCTTATTCACACAAGGTTTTGTCCTAGTACTAAACCTATGCTTGTAAACTGGGGAGTTGACATTTTCTTAAGTGGCGAATGAATGATTTTTATTAAGGAACATGACTTGTTCAACAGTACAGGGACTGAGTCTGTCACTTTTTATTTACTACTTCCACTGCCTGTTACAGTATTCTCTCACACTGGACTGAGGCAGCAGGTTTCTTGGCTGGTTTCATGCTAACGGTTTAAAAGCATTGTCTCTATTCACTAGTGAAGCGGATGACTCTCGATATCTGCACTAGGGAATCTCGTCAGAATTCAGATCCGAAGCTTCAGACGTCACATAGCACGTTGCCTTGGAGAGCTTCTGTGACGTGTTTCACTCATCACAAGAAAACTGCGAAGGTGTCGCTATTCAGATTGCATACCAACCTTGGAAGGTAAGGAAGTGTTTCTGATAACTAGCGCTCTAAATTAGCCAACTAGTACACTATAACTAGCGCGCTAACGGAAATGTATATGGTAAGCAGTGAGTAGTAGCTGTAACGATATGCCTCTGTTGTGTTGTTATTTATTCACTTTTTTAAACTTTTATTCTTTATATTTTGGCCTTACTAAACTATTATAAACTACTAAACTAAATATTTGTCGCTGAAAGGAACTCACTACGGTTATTAAATGTAGCACGGAAATGTTTTAAGCTATAGTATGATATTTTTGATCAAACTATCTACGGTCTTAGAACTAGTTAGCATTTGCGCTCTCGCTCTCTCTGTCTGTCTCTCTCTCTCTCTCTCTCTCTCTCTCTCTCTGTCTGTCTGTCTGTCTCTCTCTCTCTCTCTCTCTCTCTCTCTCTCTCTCTCTCTCTCTCTCTCTCTCTGTGGCTAGGTTGTGAACATTGACTAGCTCACTGCTCTTGTCACTACTGTTAGCAATATTGTGGTGAAAACATTGATTTTACAAAGTGCCATCTCCATGTCTTCACAGTGATTTACTGAAAAATGTTGAGGAAACGTACAGGAATAAAAACCAGCAGCCTGGACTTTGATGCACTGGGTAAGAGCGTAGTAATGTGTAAATGAGTTATCAGTGATGAACATGTAGCTGTTATAGTAAAAATGACACGTCTGTGATGTGGTGTGTGTGTGTGTGTGTGTGTGTGTTACAGAGGAGAAGGCCAGACTGAAGAGGCAATATAAAATGATGCAGGGTGATTTGGAGGCCAGCAAAATCCATTTCCAGGACATTATCCGCAAGCAGTGGTCAGTCAGATAGTCCCCGATACACATACATGCTGTTTTTTTCTGAACACTCCACATCTTGAGGGATCTCTGCCTCATAGCTCCTGGGTTCTGGTTCGATCCAGAGCTCAGGTTACTGTCTGTATGGAGTTCTCCTCATGTCTCTGTGGGTTCTTTATGGGTTCTTCAGATTCTTCCTACTGTACAAAGAACATGCCAGTAGTTTGATTGGTGAATCTAAATTGGCTCTATAGGTGCGACTCCATCTACTGGCATGTTTTTGGGAGGTGGGTAGATCCAGGTAGTCCTAGATCATTCCCAGTGTTTCTTGGGATAGACTCCAGATCCACCGCCACCCTGACCAGGATAAAGTGCTGGGAACTTATAGGAACCTCACGTTTTGATTTTGACTCTTTAACATACTCTTGAAGAATATGTTGAATTTTACTTGTACAGTTTTTGTTCCAGTCATAATCACAAAGCATGTTTTTTTTTTTATCATGAAGACTACGATTAATTTAGTTTTATTGTTGATGACAGAATTAATTTCCCAGTTTAAATTCTCATTCAATTTGTCATAGTATTCATAATTATTCATGTTATTATCATTTTGTAAACACATCACTCTGTTCACGTGTGTTGCCTGTTAGTCTGGAGGAAAATCAACTGCGTAAGGAGTGCAAGAAATTGGAGGAGAAACTGCGTGTGCCTCAGAGTCAGCGGCTCAGGCAGGCTGACATCCGCTGTGTCCAGCAGCTCCGGGCTCTCATGAAGCGCCGCGACGAGCTCGACAAGTGTGTGGAAAAAGAGAGACTCATTCAAGTAAAGCTTGAGCAAAAGGTGATGACCTTCAGACATCACACACACACACAGCAAACATACACAATAAAGTCACATGCTGTTCATTTAGCAGCATCCTGTTTTCAATATTATGCCACACATATCAATATTATACCTTGTCTAGACAGTGTGTATGTCTTTGAAGGACTACACATTTTATCCTAACATTGATTTTAAAGAGCCTTAAAAAGTATGTTTTGTGACAAACTTGACTGTATTTGAACAGATCCAGAGTGTTCAGAAGAAACTGGAAGAGCATAAGCGGAAGGCTCACGCTCGCCACACTGAAGAGGTCACTCACAAGCTGGAAAATAAACTGGAACGCGTGAGTTAGAGTTGTTAGATTCTGTGTTACAAACAGGTCATAAGGTGCATCTCAAGTCACATAGTAGGCTATTTCACACCATTTTGTAGCATAAATAAGTTGAGTTGTGTATCCACACTACAAATTCCATCAAGACGAAGTGATGCACTTATTCACCAAAATAAAAACAAAGTGTGGAATGTTGGTCACTTCATGCCCTCAACCCTCACAGCTACCAGGCGCTGAGACTGGACGCTGCGGTGGACAAGACATCTTACAGATGTCTTTTAAATTAGTGAGCTCTTTCTGTGAGCTAAGAGCAAAAGCTGGCCTAGTGGAAAACTACAGCTAAGTAACGCAAATGTGCAAACAAGTTAAACATGGCAAACTTTGTAGCTACACAATAAAATAGAACAAACTGTAAAGCAGGAAGCTGTGAAAAACATTGCATACCCTCGGGTCAGACTGAAGAAGATAATTTAGCAACACAATATAGATGCAGAGTCACTGTTACCACCCTATAGTTGATTATTTTCCCAAAACTGCATATCACAGCAATCTTCCCTGTGAAATAATATGGTATAAATATCAGCTACTAACTCCAACCTTTTAGCGTGACTGTAAAGCAGGGTTTTATTTGTTTTTTAAAAGTTGTAATATTTACCTCTGTAAACTTTTTTCTTGTCCTTCATTTACCCACCTACAGACTCTCATTCGCCACAACAAGAAGGTGGTGAAGAAACATCAGCTGAAAGAGGAGATAGAGAAGCTGCAAAAGGACCATGTTCATTTCCAGCAGCTGCACCACTGTCAGCATGAGGTCAGAGCTTATAGTGTGACTAGGGTCAGGATTTAATCACATGCATGAGAAGCCTGTGGTTAACGCAGGAGATGTTCTCTTTTACAGGAGCTTCAGAAAGTCCAGCAGGAGATTGCTGAACTCATGACCATGATAGAGGAAGAACATGATGTCAGGTGAACTGAATTTACTGCATTTATTTACATGTATGAGTACCATGTGGACAGGATTCACTTTTTGCTAAACGAAAATAGATAGTAAAATGTTTATGTTTATGGTGTTTTAAGTGTTACACCAGCACTGTAGAATTCTCAAATCTAATTGGACAGAAAGTGTTGATTAATTTTCTATAAGAGCTGCCCTTCATATGAAAATCACAGATCTGTATTAATCATTCTGATCCCTCCAATAATCAGATGAATGATCATATTATAGTTATTATTATTATTATTATTACTATTATTATTGTTCGTGTGTATGTAAACAGGCTCTGTGTTTTTTGTGTGATGTTCAGGGAGAAAATACTGACAAAACTGGAGAATTTGAAGGAGAAGAATGAGAAGAATAAGAAGAAACGGCTTCAACAAATCGCTGAGGTGGATGAGCTGAAGAGGCAGCTTGAAGTGGAGCAACGTCTTGATAAGTTCATAGAAACTAAGTGTCGTGAGAGGAAAGGACTGGAGGAGGCACAACTCAGACGCGGTGAGAGCTCAAAAATATTGGCACCTTTGGTAAAAAAGTTATTTCATGGTCTAGTTAAGTCTCTCATTGGAAATATGAGAGAAATTTAAGCTTATTTGAAGTTATTCTGAAGAAAATATAAAACACTTAATGACTTAATATCATTCCTATAATGCCTGATGATGAAGTTTCCTCATTATTTAATCATCTAATCTTCACCTTGTTGAAGAAAGAGCATTGGGAATTGACCTTTGTGTCACTCTATATTTATTCCCCAGTAAAACAGGAAGTCATGGTTCTCTTATGACATCCTAATCACTCATAGCCAAATGAAAGAGTAAAGTGTATAATGCAGCCTTGCTTGAGTTAAGGTTTATTTACAAGAATTTGTAAGAATAGCAATAAGGTGTATAACTACAGGGTTTTAATTTTTCTTGGAAATTTATTTGAGTGTAATGTTGGAGAAGTGACAGATTAAGCTTATTAACCATTTATAATTGTTTTACCCAACATTACAAAGAGTGGCAATAATTCTAGAGCTGACTGTTTTAGATTATATTATTTACCTAGTTCAGTTAACCAGACTAATATAGTTGGAAACTTGGATGATGATGATGATGATGATGATGATTGCAGAAATGAAGAAGCAGCAGTTGATCAAATTAGAGAATGAAGCATTAGAGGACCTTTTCCGCCGGCTCAGGGAGGTGACCGGCGAGGAAGATTTGGAAATGCTCGTGACCAAATGTTTACAGCGTGAGTCAGCTCTGTCTAATCTCCATCTAATTTCAGATGATTAATGCTTCAGATTGGATCTGTAATAAAGGTTGTGTCTAATTTAACCTGGTTGCTGTATAACATTGTGTATTGTTTACAGGTGAAGAAAAGTTCATCTTTTACTATAGATACCTTACTGAGCAAAGAAGAGAGATTGAGGATTTGAAAGCTGAAATCAGATCGGTAAGTCAAAATCAACATTTTTTACTATTTTTCCAGTAATCTAAATATACCTGATCAGCCAGGAGATGAAGCTAACAAAGTCAGTGTAACTAAGAAATAATAGATAATTTCCAAATCAGCATTTTGTTCACTGAATGTAAAAACCATGACAACATGTGACTTCAGACTCAGATAAGATGTGTTTAATTTAAATACCTAAATAAGTACAATTTATTCATGGAAGGTTGACCTTAATTGCTGTACGTAAATAAGAGCATAAAAATATAAGTGAACAATAGAAATGACATGGAAATTTTTAAAAACAAATCTGAATCTGACCCATCTGAAGTCATCACCTCTTTTTATGTTCATATGAAACATCACAAACACGCTTACCCGAAAATAGCTCACTGTGTGTTCCTGTTCCCTGATCCAGACAAAAGAGGAGATGGAGAAGTTGAGAGATCGGAGATCGGAAGAACCCCCCACCCTCAATCAGCAGAGAGACATTGAATCTCAGATCCAGGAACTCACTGAGATCCTGGATCAGCTTAATACAGGTGAGACAAGGAGGTGCTGACTAAATAATATGTAAACAAGTGCTCTAGCACATACTGCAAGTGCACAAGATCTATACCTAAATGCTGAGTTGTGTAGAGTTGTGCAGTGTATAGAAAACAGGGTTTTGTTATTTCACTGGATTTATAATTTACAAGCACAAGTAAAAAGAAATTGAGATTTTGGGTAAAACAGATACAGTGCAAGTTTTTTTTTAATGAGATCCTTAGAACATGTAAAAAAGGTTTTTGTTTCACACATTTTTGTGTGTGTGTGTGTGTGTGTTAATGTAGGGGTGAGCGACTTGTATCATGAGATCGGTTGTGATCCTCCGTTGGACAAAGTGCTCAGTTGTCCAGGTTGGCTTAAAGACTCCAGCCTTACAATTCACCTGAGGCTACTGGCCCAGAAAACCAGTGAGCTGGTCGCTGTCCAGAATTTCATCAAATTCAAGGTACAGTAACGATGAAACAAGATCCACGTGTCCAACATTTCTTGTTTTTAGTGAGATCGTCTCTTGCACCTGGTTTGAATAGGATTAGGACTTTTTGATTCACAGCGCCGTGTTTTTTACTTTTTATATTCTAATCTCTGTGTATTTGTGAGGTGTAAAATAGTAAGTGGTGTAATCAAAATATGTTAAAAGATATGTTAAAATACATTTAAAGCCGCTCTGCTATTAAGAATGTTGACGTTCTGAGTTTGATCACTTAGTGTCACTCTGATGTAAATCCAGCGCTTAGCTTCAGCTCTGTTCCTCTTCCATCTTTTCACACCATAATTCTGTTAATTCTATAGTCTTGCATTCATTTTACTCACATTCTAAATAAGAGGACATCAGCAGGACAAATATTAACAATTAGAGGAGATTTCAGGAATGCAGTCAGGAAATTTTCATTTTCCAGGAATCAGTAAAAACTGTTGTGTGAAATTAATCACATCTCCACTCTCTCCACTTCTAAAAATATTTTAAAAACCAAACTGACGCAAGATAAAATTTTAATCTACAAACTTCACATATAAAGCTACTCACTTCAATTAAAGTGTAATGGTGGCAATCAGTATTATTTCTTTCTTTTTTTATTATACTGTATTAGATAATATAAGATAGCTTTCATCCCATAGTTGAGAGAGTAAAGGAGACAAAGTTTGTCCTCCTATTGTACAGGGTTTTGATGTATTTGATATGTCTCTGTTTACGGCAGATTCGGGTCAGTAGGAGTTTTGTTCTAGTTCGGACAGCTCAGACTGAGTTATCTGTGTTGTTTTATCTGATCAGGATCAGGAACTAGCTCAGGTGCCGGCTCTTGTCGTTCAGCCTCCTGCCGAGCAGCCTCTTGAATTTAGGTAAGTGTGTCAAGACTGTAAGGCTGAAAATGTTAAGTTACGTCTTACAGGTGATTTTTTTTCATCATGCTCATCATGATTTTCTCTGACTTTCTTTGTATTCATGTTAGTAAGTTGATAAATGCCAATCAGACTTGTATTACCAAGCCTGTTCTTAACACAACTGATTTGCATTTGCCCCCAAATTATAATAAATAATATTAATTTATTTACCAATTATATTTACAGTTCAATGATATACAATTCATACAATATTTATAAATATTTAAATACAATTCAGTACAATTATAATTTACACAGACTAAAAAAACCTCAGGATTTGTGCATGACCAAGTTATGTTTATACTCCAGTGATATGGATCAAGTGAGTATCCCCGATTATGACAAGCGACCTTTGACCCTGGAAGAACTTCGCCAGTTCGTTACGAAAATGGTAAGAAAACACACACACAAACACACACACACACACACACACAGGAAGTAGTCTTTGGTTTAATCACGTTACATGGTGCTTTGGTTTTAAGTTTTAAACTGTGTCTCTGTGCAGATTCTTGAAAAAGAAAAAGTGAAGCGTGAGGCAAGGGTCAAGAGGGCCCGGCTTAAGAAAAGTCAGGGCTCTGTCCATCCAAAGACCCTCACCCAGTGAAAAATGAGACTGGTCCCACCATCTCTGAGGGTAAAGCCACTGACTGTCTTCAAACAACGTCTGAAGAACTACCATTTCCAGAAGCACTTAAACTTTCTTTCCCTGTTTTTATGTATTGTCACAGTATATGTTAAAGAAATAAAAACACCAATTTTAGGCTAATGGTATCCTAAGTCTGTAACCTATTGAACCAATGTTAATGTATTCAATGATAGAGACTTAAAGCACTTTTGTACTTCGCTCTGACGCTTCTGCCAAATGCCAGAAATGTAAATGTAAAAGTGAAAAGCCAGAGGTCTGTCCATCCAAAGACAGCCCCATTGTAAGAACTCGCTGGATGCGGGAGAGTTAGAATCCATATGCGGATCTTTATTGAAATCAACAGGCAGAATCGTAAACGGCAAGGCAGGCAAAAAGGCCAAAACCGAAAGCAATAACTAGGCAAACAAAACCAAAACAGAAACTGAGAATCGAAGAATCAGGAAAAAAGGCAAACACACGCCTCCCATTCCACAGCGTGGTTCGAGGTGCTGGAATAAATTAGTCGTGCTGCTTCCTTTAGTTGCCACAAACTTCAGACATATTTTACAGCGGGCTTTGGCTTGTTTAACGTCTGAAGTTGCAAACCCGAACCATTTCCATGCAATTGAAGAAACCGCACCTCTCTTGGAAACAAGCTGCTTGGTTTCGTCAGCGCATGCTGCCATGTTGTATTTAGTACTTCCCAAGTGTAAATCACAGAGAGGCGTCGCAAAACTACGGAAGCTCGCTGCGCCAAACCAAAAGTGAAATCGTAAAATCGATTTTCGTTTTTTCAACATCGACATTTTCAAATTAATTCAAATTAATTTCGACAAATTCGAATTAATCGATAATGACGATTAATCGCGCAGCTCTACATGAACACAGTCAATATTCCGGCGAGGGCTCCTCTGGCGGTCTGGACCTGTGAACACCGTGACAGAACCCCCCCCTCTAGGAACACCTCCAGGTGCTCTACGCCGGGGGTGACCCCTGGAACGAGGAGCGGGCCTGTTGGGGAATTTAAGGTGGAACTCCTCGGTGAGGGCTGGGTCCAGGATATCCGAAGCGTTCACCCAGCAGTGCTCCTCCGGGCCATACCCTAACGGGCCATCAATGTCCAGGGGCGGGGGCGGTTCCAGAGGTGAAGGGGTGGAGCCGGTGGGTTTGTGATAGGGTTTGAGCAGGGACATGTGGAAAGTAGCCAAGATGCAGTAGGTTGGGGGTCTAAGTTGAGTCTAAGATTCTTAGTGGATAACCATACCTTCTGGCCCACTTGGTATTCATGCTGAGGGCGTCGCCAGCAGTTCGCCTGGATCTCCTGTCTCCTCACCGCCCGCTGAAGTCTCACATGAGCCCGTTCCCAGGCCACCTGACTTCTTCTAGACCAGTCCTCCACACTCGGGACACAAGACGGTTCTCCAGACCAGGGGAATAGTGGAGGCTGGTAGCCTAGAATACATTGAAATGGAGTCAGCCCAGTGGATGAATGACGTAAAGAATTCTGGGCATGTTTTTATGAAAACTGTGTTCTTTAAAATGATATTTGTAAGATTACGTTAAAAAACAACAACAATTAATTCCATATTCATAGTTTGAAAAATCTTACACTGATTGTCTGTATCCTTGAGGAAACAATTTTCCTCCAGGTTTTTTTTTTTTTTTAAAAACTAATGATCATGTCAAAGCTTTTTAGTCTAACGATGATATTTAATTTATTTAATTACAAACATCGGTGTTGTTTAAAGTTAATAAAAATGGAATTGATCACAACAGTGGGTTTATTTGTGAACACTGCTAGACAATCATATAAAAGCCAGCAAATGGATAACTAACGCCTGGGACCCCCGCCCTATGCGGGGCTCGACCCCAGACGCCCGTGGTGTGTGTGCGCACGCCAGCACACGGTGTAATGAGACCCATGCGCAGGATTCAGCGAAGCACTGCTTACACTGATAACAATCATGGACCAGGACACAAACACAAGGATCCCTATTTATAGGGGTAGACATTAGGGCTAATGGGATACAGGTGACACAATCAGGATAGGAACAATAGGAAGGGCGTAACAAAAGACACACAAAGAAGCAGGCTTCCAAGGTTCACCTGCCAGCGCCCTCTCTGGGCCTGGCAGGGAACTGTCCAGCTGTTCCTGACATAACCCCCTCCTCTAAGGCGCAGCTCCCGAAGCGCCCAACCTCCGCCTAGGGGACGCCTCAGGAGTAGGCGGAAGATGTAGTTCATAGAGGGGAGATGCAAGGCCTGATGTAGTTCATAAATGCAGTCTATGGCGATGCCCCAGGTCCCAGGGGTAAGTTGACATCCGGCCCTAGAAAAAAAACGGGAGGGAAGCGTCTTCCACCCGTGGTGCCGAGCGACGTTCTCCACGGAAACTCCATCGCGGAGCGGCGTCCCCGGCTGACAAGGTGGTGGAAGCCCGCCTCCAGTGGGACCGATAAAAAGGGGGTGTCCCCACTGGCCTGAAGTCGAGTGACGTCCTCCTTGTAAATTCCCTGGGAGCGTCGTCCTCGACCATAACGAAGATGGGGACACCTCCCTGGGGAAACGGGGAAAAGGATCCGCCGGATGCCATCCACCGGTTGTCCAGGGCTCTAGCCAGCAGACTGCAAACCCTTACCGAAGACAGGAACTAGCTGGGAATCCCGCTGGGTCTCAGAAATGGTCCATGATTCTGTAACGTCTGGGACCCCCGCCCTATGCGGGGCTCGATCCCAGACGCCCGTGGTGTGTGTGCGCACGCCAGCACACGGTGTAATGAGACCCATGCGCAGGATTCAGCGAAGCACTGCTTTTATTACATTTAAGACGCGACATAGGGAAACAAACGTAACACTAGACATGGTGTGGTTAACTAAACAAAACAAAACCTAGACCTTAGCTTGGACATGGAACCTAGCAAACAAAACCCCAACAGAAACCACGGTACAGATAACAATCATGGACCAGGACACAAACACAAGGATCCCTATTTATAGGGGTAGACATTAGGGCTAATGGGATACAGGTGACACAATCAGGATAGGAACAATAGGAAGGGCGAACAAAAGACACACAAAGAAGCAGGCTTCCAAGGTTCACCTGCCAGCGCCTTCTCTGGGCCTGGCAGGGAACTGTCCAGCTGTTCCTGACAATAACCATGTGTAACACCCTCACCGCCTGATGAGGACGGATATTAATCATTAAATCAGAAAGACACATCAGACTCTGAGCTGCTGCTTTCCTCAGAATGGTTTTATTATTTGAATTATTCACATTATTTACATGAATCAATCGGCAATTTACATATTTGCCGATAAAACTTACACGAAAAGAGTTGAAAGAAGAATAAAGAAAAAACCTTACACATTAACCAATATTCTTTAAAAATAATACACATATATCTCCACTCTTTTTTTTACATTAATGTATCTATCCCCTGTTTCTTGCTTATAACAACTTGGGTTCTCACCAGTGTATTTACGTTGTGTTGGTGTGATTATGGAGAAAGGAAGAGGCCAGTTGTGGCTGTGTAAAACACACAGCAGCTCTCTTTTATTTGGATAGGTTTCTCTTCAAAGCAGGCACAATGAGATGAGTAGGCAGACATCCTTTCCAAAAGCAAACAGGTAAATAGGTTCCTTGCAGCTCTAATATGTTGGTGCATGGTACACCTCACCACAACTCACTTTTTTAAAAAGGACAAGACAACACGTGGTAGGTTCATGGTCTAATTCTTGGCCAGTGTTCTGTATGAAAAACTGCCTAAACATTTGAAGGCCATTCCTTCGAGGTATTCCAGCTGATGCATTATAAACACTTGCACTTCAGATATGTTGATTCTCTTACCTTTCATTAATTTTAGAACTTCCTGTGATCATGCAGACTTGATAGAGTAGCACAAACATAACATGATAATATAAAAAAAAATACCATTGAAATTATAGCAGGTTTAACATAATCAAGAGAAATAATATATTTGCTATAAAATGGATCTACTCACGCCATTCACAAAGAGAAATACAAGGTAATGTGACAATATCAGTAACTAGTGCAGCACGCTTACACAGAAACAGCAATCATTGCCAGCCAAAGTTATTATGAGCAAAAGTCACACAATGAACCAGAAATCATCAGAAGCCTCTGGTTGGACAAAGCCCCATAATTTGCAGAGACCCTAGTTTTAGCAAAGTCCAAAACGGAACAGAAGAAGAAAAAAGCTTCAACACTTCACCAGATTAACAAACAGAAGCCTTTATTATTATTATTATTATTATTATTATTAAGGCCATTGGTTCATGCTCTGCCTGAGGGGCATTGTTGGTGTAAACAAAAACTGTGCCTAGCAGAGGATGGTTTCGATCCATCGACCTCTGGGTTATGGGCCCAGCACGCTTCCGCTGCGCCACTCTGCTCAATGCACACCCCAGATGGGACTCGAACCCACATGCTGAAGTTGGAGGAACACTGCCTGGCTGATGGACCATCATGGAGGGTGTGAGTGCTGCTGGGCTGGGGAGTGCTGGTGGCTGAGGGTCCAGGGTCCACAAATGTGGGTTCGGTGTGGGGACCATGCTTGATAGAAGTGCTGGGCTCGATGGGAACAGCGCCAGCTTGTGCAAGTATGCCTAAAACAACATGATGAATAAAATATACATTAACAGTCTACATATATTGGCAGAAAAATTTAAGCAAAGGGTAAAGAGTTTAGGTGAGATATTTCAGATATAATATACTGAGACATTTTCCATGCCAAAGTCTCCTCAGTAACTTGAGTTGGAGAATCTGGAAAAAAGTGATGAGTGTCCACAGGCCTGCATTGGACATTTACTTATCTGTAAGATTAAAAAAAGACTGTCAGTTGGCACATGACCTATAGATTACATGGTATGGCTTAATGTCTTTTTCTGTACA